>NC_091509.1:11172117-11331713 GCF_947461875.1 Haliaeetus albicilla | reverse complement strand
TTTGTATAAAGCAGAGGATTAGTTTTATTTCCAGGCATGAGAAATTTAAGACCAAATTTCCCAAGAATACAACTCACTTTAAAAAAATAAATGCCATCAGCATGTGGCACCACTGTTTTTCCTCTCCTCATACAGTTTCATTGCACACATTTTTTTCAAGTGCAGTCAAACACAGAACAGGGGTGAACAGCACAGCAACAGACAACATAAGACCTGTAAGATATATAGTGTTCCTACGGAGTGAGTAAAATGAACAGGAAAGCTGACTCTACGACCCATAAAAACTTTAGAAATTTTCATCAGATCTGAAGTTAACAGACAAAAATTTACAGTACTGAAGAGGAGTATAAATTGCATTAGGCACACTCTTAAACGGTATAGTAGGAAAAAATACAGGGCTTTGAACAAGCCATTTGAAGCACAATAGAAAGGTTAAGGCATTAATGCAGGCTTGGTATCCAACCAACTACGTTAAGGGCATCTTTGGGTCAGTGGAGTTTTTCATCTGCAGATAATCTCTTCTTTACCTGCAAAGCAAGAGGCAACTTAATTATTCCTTCCCATGGAGACAATTTACTAATCGAAGACCTGGCTGTTAACCACAACTATTTCCATTTCACAAATGCACTGAGAAATGGTCAAGAACTGTAGATAATTCATCTATATGGAGCTTCAAGAATAATCTCTACTTCCTTCCTTTCTTAGCAGTTTCATTTCTGAAGCTACTGCAAGTCCTTTTAGCTACATTCTAAGTCGATCGAACAACTATTTTACTAGAAAGTTTGCAATGCTGTAACAGCATCCAGTCATCTGGATGATATCCCTTCTTGCACTTGCATGAAGAAAGCTCCTGGTCTGAGAACACAAGACTGTAAATCAACAAATTTAAGGAGAAAAGGTGGTGTTAGATCACATTGCTTAAAAGAGGCTACGGCCTCTTTACCACAGCTACAGAAGTTTGCATGCTCTTACATACTGCCATCCAAGCCATTAACTTGATTATACAGACAAGTCATCTGATACATCATCATTACTTGGAGAGACACTGACCGAAAAGAAAGACCAAACTTCTGTAATTTGACATGGATCAATCAAGTCAGCATCTGTAGAAGCTCCTCATTAGAATGCAGTAGCTTTCTGTGTGCATTTTCAGCCCGCTCCATTGGTCAAGTAAAATGGGTTTGCTTAGACTATCCTTATTTTCAAATAAGATCTCTCCACTCTGGGAGTTAGCATTTCGTTCTCTGCTTTAACTCTTTGCCTTGCCTGTACTAATCCATCCAAAACTCAACTGAAAGAGAAATGGGAGGCTGAAAAAAGTATAGTACATCCACCTTGAGTGCTAGAAAAGCACATCTTAAAAGCCAAAAATAACTGGTCAAACAAGAAACGGTAGCTATATTTATGGAATTCCATGCAGTGCCAGAGATATAACCCAACTCTTTCAGATGGAATCTAATTCACAGCCCCTATCTAGTGAGAAACTCAACAGGGGGCTCTGAGCACAGAGGCACACAGCAGCAAAAGACAGGACACTGCAGCTTGATCAAGGTAGCCACCTCCTTGCTGCTCAGCTCATTCAACACTACAAGAGTAATTCAAACAAGATTGTGGAGAATAGTATGTCCTGTTAATAGCACATTTCTAGGAAGAAAGCACATAATATTTAACCATGATATTTGTGATTATATGCTTCTACTTTTTTAAAGCATTCTTTTTCACAAAGACAAGAACCTTCATTTTATTCCAAAATTAAGCCAATGAAATCAGATATATCAAAGGTTAAAACAAACTGCTTCATGTAACACAACAGCACGTGCTATACAGGTCTCATTCTCCATTAATAAGTTTAAAAATGACAGCTCCTTGCATAAACTTTCTGGCCATCCCAGAATACATTAGTTCCCTCTCTATCTTGGTACAAATTTACCTCCAGTCCTCTGGAAAATCCTTCACTGAAAGGGAAGGGGAAAGTCCTGATTCTTTTAACAGGTGCCTAGAGTCCAAAAGTTGTATCTCCATTTTTTTTCAGTGCTGGTTGCAACACACAGACCATTTATCAGTCAGAAGGAAGCCCAATTTTTATATCCAAGGCAGCTACTTATTCAGATAACTACATTTCAGTTTCAGATTCTAGGCAACTGAATTATCCTTTGAGATTCAGGGATCTGTATGCCCATTACCAGAATACACTGGTCTCTGTTTTAGCTAACTAATTATGTGTTAACACATGAGCAGTGAAAATGCTCCCAGGAAATTCAGCTTGACTGACTTAGCTAATTACAGGCCTCTACTTAAAGCAGGGCCAAGTCTACCTTTAGCTTCTGCTTGCTGCTTAAAAGAGAAGATACAGACACATACACATGCCACAGTCTGACAACACCACGGTTCAGATGAAGCCTACTTTGAAGCAGTGGAGCTTTGCTTCAGGGTAAATGTTCAGGATGCTTTACAGACAGCATTTAACTGAGCTATAACATCAACTGTCATCTGTCTGCTGCTATTGGACTTCCATAAACAGAAGTTAAAGTAATAACAGCAAGGGGGTAGGCAGTTAAACCTAAAAGGACAGAAAAAACAGGTAAAAAACGAAGTGTGTCTAATTATTCAGTTACCAGCATGAAAAACTAAAATCACAGGGAATTCCTTCCACAGCTATCCTTCATTTGAACCTTCAACTCCAAATGCCGCCGAAACCTGAAGTCATCATGGTACTTTTAGTACAAGACTTTGTATTTTTGCTGGTCATGTCAGAAAGCATGCCTAAGAACTGCAACAACAGCATTCCAATAGCACTACCCAGATAGCAACCACCAGGCTCATCTATGATTAAAATTGCACACAGGCTATCATTAAAAAAAAAAAACCCAAACATTAATCTATAAGCTCGGCATTAGTGCTACAACATTGACAGGATAAAGAACCATTCTAACTGCAGTTCTTACTCCGAGTTCCCAGATGAATGAGGGCAACTGTACGTTGCCTTGGAAATCAGGACAGGTCTTGGATGAAATGGTAGTAGTAGGCTTGAAGAGAGGTTCAACAATTGTTAAAGGTTAGGAAATCCACTTATGCTAGCTATTAAAAGATACCCCAGCCCAATTTTTTTTTTTTGTAGGAAGAAGAAATTTACTGTTCTCCTTACAAACCCCTGCTTACTGAACACAGCACCATGACACGATAGCAGAGAAAAATAACTGTACAAGAATTAAGTCCAAGCTTTTCACAGTATCCAGTCAAGATTAACATCAAAATAAGTTTTGCTGCAGCCTACAGGAAGAACTGTTCAATTTCTCCTGAAGCTTTAACATGCCAAATATATTAATAAATCTGATCATACTCACCTAGTCAATAAATTGCAGCAGAGGACAGACATCCTTAAGGCCAGTGAGATTTAAGATACCAGATTGTTTCATTGCTTAACTGTGGCCCAAAGAGAGGGTTGAGTTGAGCCAGAATCGCAATCAGCCAACTGCAAGACAACCCCCCAACCCAAAAGAGAGAACATCAGCCAAATTACTAAGCTTATGACAATGGAAAGGCTTGTCCAAAGCACAAGTACTATCAGAAAAAAAACCCCAAATGACAGTTTTCAGGAAGGTCTAATATCAAATCAAAATTTTACTCAAGCTCATACACAAAGACCAGATACCAGCAACAAAGATCTGGTACCAAATCGTTCTGCAACTGAAACAATAAATTGTCCTGTTCAAATTAAAGCAACACAAACCCACCTGACAGCATTTCTCTCGTACTTTTCCTTTGACAGGAAAAGTGTTTTGAGACATATGGAACTCGGGTATTTGTGAGCTCTGAAGATAGAAACATAAGAGAGACTGACCTTTTCTCAGTGCCTTTGAAGCATCCTTTAAACAAAAAACTCTGAGAAACATACTTTCTCTCATTTGCTCTTATTTTCAGTGTATGACAACCTACCCTTGCAGACATAGTATATTTTTCATCAGAGACTGAACAAAAGTAAATTTAAACCTGGCACAGAAGTCAAGAAACAGGAACCTAAGGCAAAAGGGTACAATGCTACAGGAACACACACACACAAAATTAAAAACCCCACAACAACAAAACCAATATGACAACAAACCCCAGATCATCAGCAACAGCAGCCTTGTCATCAGAGCAGTTCATAAACTAACACTGCAGAAGCCATAGCCAGAACCGAGAACAAGAGGAATGTAGTTTGTGGAAAATATCCAGGAAAGCTAAACAGAAATAAATATTCCACTGTTAAAAGATGTATTTGTTTTGTAAATATTACAAGAGTCAGAAAAAGCAATGGATGCTTCCATGGATTTAAATCTATGTTAAATACTAACTATTTAAACACATTTAGTGAACACACTGGCTCATCTGTCTGCTATTTCTAGAATGCTTTGTAAGGAGGAGAAAAAGCAGAGCAGCTTTGCAATGGGAGCTGCCACAAATGTATCAGAGTGCTTAGGCAGTCATGGAAAATTCCACACAAACCTTGATGCTTTGACCAACAAACGAAGTGCAGGTCTGCTGTGAAATGGCTAGAAGAGCCAGGGGCAAAAGACATGGGCCAGACTTAAATTTTAAGAGGATTGATGTGTTTTCTTTACAAATATTTATTTTCAATGCCACTTTCAGTTTTGCACAAAGTAGGACTCTAGTTAAAACGGCATGCTGAGCCTGCAGCAGTCTATCAGTCATGCAAGCCTTGAAATACATAGCAGGCTCTACAAAACAATTAAAACAGCAGCTAGACACCACCAAGAGAAGAGCCAACAACCTTTAGGTTGACATGTTTCTACTTTGCTATCCAAAGTGATGATAATGTATTTTGAAATCATGTTAATCATTATGTTAAATTTACTTAAGGGAAAAGCAAATTAGCTCTTAAAAATAGCACAGAATTTATTTTGCAAGGGTTAATTTTCAGATACAAAAGACAGATAGAAGGGATGCCAGAGCACTGTACCATCTGTCTTTAGCATCCTGAACTAACAGAAGTGGGAGGAGGGTAGGAACACTAAAAGCCTGTTAAAGCACGTTATTCTCTTTCTCACTGTACAGAAGGAAGGAACTCCGTGCACAAATATCTCACCTCTCTCTGTTTCCTAAGTTCAGACCCAGCATGGCTGTGAATTAAATGAGCTGGAAGCACATTCAAAATATTGACATGTCCCAGCTGTATAACCATGCTTTAGGCAAGCACTGTGCAGTTTTCAAAAGCTATTTGTTGGGACCATGCTGGATACCCAAGCTCCGAGCCATAGTGGCATTGCAGGTCAATAGTATATTCCTCCTCCCTGCTCTGCTAGGGCCCAATAATTTAAAGTAGTAGTTAGGCACTGAACTCTACGACTCCCTTGCATTCAAGGTAAGTCACAAAAAAGCTTTTACCACGTTTTGCTTAAGTGATGCTGCTTTATACAATAACCTATCATGACAATGCAAAACAAAACACGGCATTCAAAGTTAAACAAAGCAGGCCTCTGTACCCAATGCATAATGTTCTAGGGTTGCTAAAATCAGGTATGGCATTCGAGCCACCCACAGGTCCTTAAATTCTACAAGATACCACTTAAAACAGTTAGTGTTAATTACCCAGCTCAGACAAGGAAATTGAAGTCCCTTATGTTCTACCAGAAAGATTTTTAAAAGGTCCTTCTACCATAACTGCCATCTGTCTATGCTGCATATTACAAATTAAGGTCCTGCTATCTCTGTTTAAATGTCAATTTGGGCAACCGTATTTTAATCCTTTTAGAATCAGTAGCAAATAATACCATTTTTCAAGCACCCTGTCCTCTGTTAGTACAGTATCATGGTACTGTTTCAGGAACTGCTTTGTAAACAGCAAAATAGATTTAGACTTTGACAGTTCTTTACAACATGGTGTAACCTATAATTTCTGCAGCAGTAACTCCTTATGCTTTGCCTTATATTTTACGAGGTTCCTGAAGCTCATGTATTCTCCTTCAAAAGGCTGCTGGGTACACATCTGTACACAAATTATGCACTTACCCATGCAAAAGTTTTCTATAGAACAACCAAATTAACACCATGTGATCAATATGGTTATTCAAAATTATTATTGTTAAATCTAAACACAGAAGAAACAGCTTTAAGTTGAAATGTGATCGACTTCAAATTTAGTTAGCACAAACAGAGTTTGATGCAAATTAATTTGTCCATCAAGTGGTGTTTAATGAAGACAGGAAATAGTTTTTCCCTATTTTCAACTGGAAAGGTCCCTCAAAGAAAGTAGGTCTAGCAGAGTTCTAAACAACTCCACAAAGAAGTAGATAACAGCACCAGCCACCTACTAAGGACATGCAAATACAGAAGACCATACCTGGGACAATGCAAGTTATTTTAACCCTAACACATACAATGAAGAATCCTCAGAAACCATTCTTTCACACTTCCTTCAAGACTGAGATGAAAAATTAGTCTCTTTAGTCACCGAAACCAAGGTCTGAAATTTTTTGAATGCCTCCCCCAAAAAAAGAAAAAGTATATGGGAAGAACAAACTTACATATGGACTAGATGATCTTTCAAGGTCCTTTCCAACCAGGGCTGTTCTATGATTTTATACAGAATTCATGGGGGGTGGTGGGGAAAGACTGTGTGATGAGGCAAGTTCTATCTTGGAACATGAGGAGAAAAATCTGCTTTTTATCATATTCTGGCAAGCAGAGACTATATATGTAGTTTATGTGGTTGGGTATAACTAGTCATGGTTTAAAACACAGTAATGTTTTGCTGCTTCTCTTTTTTCAAGGTATAATTGGAGAAAGCCAAACGGAATACAGAAAACAAGTTAGAGCCCACAAAATTACAAAAGAACCCCCTCATTGGACATGCAAGAACAGATTATAAATCATGTTAACGACACTAGATTTATAACAGGTCTGTTTCAGTACAAAAATCACTAAACTTACAAGTGAAATACCACTGTACATTTGAAGAGTTCACAGCATTCAAAGTTAAGAAATTCTACAACAAATACATTCCACATCATAATCCAGGGGTTTCTGCAGATGCGACATGGCCTCAACTTAAAGGAAACTGTCCTTCTTCAAACAACAAAGAAAACAAACCCTAAACTTCAAGGATTTTAGATGAGTAGGACATTATTTCTGTTAAAATACAGAGTAGGAAGAACTTAAGTGACAACTTTAAACTTAAACAAAAACAAAACACTGCTGCCCATCCCCCCAAAAACCCAACAAACCCCAAACGCACAAATTACTGTAACCTGAACACAGTAACCTAGTGAAAATGAGCATCCAGTTGCCCTTTTTTAGCCAAGCATCTGGGACCTACCACGAGACTGGGCTGCTACATACTTTATGTGCAGGCAAGGAGGCCTTCATAGCACTGAGATTCCCAAATTTCAATCCCAAATTCAAGTTGCTAGCACTACAAAGCTCAAGTTTCTACATCTGCTCAGCAAAACTTTAATTTAAAAAACTGTCACAGAACCAAGTTTGCTGTACTTTTACAATTATTCAGAAGAGTTATTTCTTAAGACTTCATATGTCAAATACTCAAAATTAAAACAAAACCAAAAAAGGCCTCACCTGTATAAAACCTGAATATCGCATTATTAAACTAAATCAAACCTGCATAAGCCTGCACCACAGGCCAACCCAACATGGAACCAAACAGGCGTTTCCTGGAACACGCCAACACTGATAATATGGCTTTTGGCTGCCAGTACTTCAGAATGAGTCTTGAGATTAGAGATGCATTTCTCTAAATATTCATGTTAAGCTCCTTAGAGTAGCATAAATAATGCCTAAATACTTCAGGAAAGTACAAATACTACTCAGGTTCAAGTGAACTCTGAATAATGATTTTATTACTAGTTAATGCTAAAGATCTAACCAGCCTTTTACCATTTACTCTCTGTAACAAATTCTTTCAAAGTTATTTCTGCATAGCACTTTTTTGACTAAGATCAGTCTCTAATGTCTTAAAAGATAAATGATTTCTTTTGTGGACTCCAGCTACAGCTGGCTTACCTCTTGACAAAAGAACAGATATGAGGAATTCCTCAACAAGTTATTTTGTTATTTTTACCAATTCTCTTACAGAAGAGAGGCAGCCCCAAATATCATGTGCATCTAAACAGAAACAGTCTTTATATATTAAAGCATCACAAGTCTGTCAGAAAAATTATTTGTCATACATATAAAAACCCCCATGTGTAAGTTGTTCCACCCACTGCCCTGCCAGATTTCAGGAATATATTCAACCAAACTAAGTAAAGCAAAACTCATCAGTAGGTTTAAATTAGTATTACCTTAAAAATAAATGTAAGGTATAAAGAATGAAAAAGGCAGAAAGTCATTGCTCTACCATGAATCAGAAAAATTCTAGAATTGACAAACTGCCATTATACTTGTGAGCGAATAAGCCAATGAACTGGAAAGGAGTAATATCAAGTCAACGCAGAGCACTATTCAACAGTTAACATGTCAGAGGACAACAAGAGGAATTCAGGTTTAATTCAATATCTTCCAATGGGAAAACGTTTTCTTCAGCATGTTGAAGGTCTTTAGAACTAAGAATTCTAAGAGCTATCAAAGAACACCTTGTCTAAATCTCTGTAACACATTTAAAAAACTTCTTCCTAAATGTTCTGAGGATATAAAAAAGGAACTTTTGATTACATCAGAACTGTGCCTTGATTAAGAGGCAAGACATTATTTATACTTACAACAGGTAGCAGCAAACAGCACATGTCACCAGCATTGTGTTGATAACACTGCAAAAAGGAAGGAGAGAAGAAGCTGATTAGTTGTCATGTTATGACTGACCACAAGATACATCGGGGAAAAAACCCAACCAGCAAACAAGAACAAGTTCAACTTTGATCATGTGGAAGGTGATTCAACATGAGTGTTCTAACTTCTTCCAGCTGAGTAACTTGCAGAGGCACAGCTAAGACTCTGCAAAAGAACTGACACAGCTCTGGCAAACAGAAGTATACAGCTGTATTTAAAATAAAATAAAAATCACTCCGAAGAGGAGCAAAATCTTATGCAGTCAGTGTCCTTGCTCCATTTCACAGTCACGTCTACCAGCAAGTTAGTAAACTACTAAAGTTGGATATTGTAATGCTAACAGTAAACAATAAACATTTTCTCCATTTGCAAAATTCTGCTTACAGAAAAATTAAGTATCAAAATATGTATTTTAATTTCATATCATGAATGAGGGTTTTGCAAACTGAATACAAAATAAAATCTCAAAGCCACATGAAATTATCTTTAGGATAAGATTTTCCTTTCTTGCTGAAAGAAAACTGTGTCAGAAACCATAGTTAAGCTGAAAAGAAGCAAGAACCAAGCAGCTCTTGAAATTGATAATGGTAAAACCACAGCTATACACACATATGATTTTGAAGTGGGAGGAAAAGAAATGAGATTTTCTAAGAGTGAGTGATCTATGCGGCTCATGGAACTCAGCAGCAAAGTGGAGGGTTTTCTTTCCTTTTTGCTTTATAAAAAGGGAAATTCCCTCTATGTATTCCATCCTCCCCCAAACCAAGTAACAAAAAACTCATGTTAGCTCATTAACTTCCAACCGTTTTGTGACATGGATAACATTCAGTATTTTTCATCTATTTACACACATCCACCTTGTCAACTTTCAAACAAATGCTATAAAGCTAACATAGCCTGAATTAAGCTTCAGGAACCCCTCCTTTCCAAGGAGTCCCAGAGTCATTGTTTGGGAGTTTTATCCTAGGAAATGTGAATTCTTAGGTCAGTTAAAGTTTGCATTGACTTCTTTTGTTAGAAAAAGAATGACCCTATTCAGAAACAGGCTTTGGGTAGTTTTTTTGTTGTTTTTTTAATTATTATTTTATTTAAGAAAATGAGAAGTTAACAGACTACGCAGTGTTACTATAGACATGGTATAGAATCAGAACACAGCAGTGCTCTACTCATATTTGTTAATCATATTTCTGAATAACGACAGAACATCTGTTGGTGACCCACATACTTCCCACATACTTTAAGGACATGCCCGGAAGACATATTTCCAAGGTATTTCTAGAGGACAAGTTTTCAGGCACAACACACACTTCAGGTTTGAAACTGAGGCAGTACACAGCAGAGCTAAATGCAACTTGAGGAAAATTCCTCCAAGTTCAGATAAACAACTAAGAGAAAAGACAGTTGGTACCTGTGGAGTAGAGAGGATGTCAAAGAGAGGAAGAGAGATTAAGAAGTCATTATCTCCTAGGGAAAAGAGAAAGACAAACACTTGTCTACTTTTCAATCAGAGCAGCTAGGACCACTGCAGGAAAAATGTCCCTGCTTAGACGCCCTGCTTTTGTCCTCAGGCCACCACAGCTACAAGGCCACCAAGCACAGAACGGAGATCTACTACAGCGGCTTTTTCAAGTCTCATCCAGCATGAGACTAGAGGACAGTGGAATAAGCTAGAAGAGGTCAAGTAAGAAAAGAAAGAGGGACTTATTGCTCAAACGCCATCGAACTGAACAATAGACCTCCTCGCCACAGGATGCGGCGTATGCAGGCGTTTACAGGGCTGGAGGGGAAAACTCAAATCCGTGACGGACTATTAAGGCACGGAGACACCGCCTCTGGCCTCCGGCCCCACGCTCGGGAAGCCTCGCAGGCCGTAGCTCCGGCCTTCCGCCGCTGGCTGCATCTCCGCTGGCACAGGCGCCTGGGCCCGGGCCCGCCCGCCCTCCGCGCTGCGCCAGTACGGCGACGAGGAACCCGCAGGACTACTGCGGCAGGAGGCGGCGGCTCCGGGCCCGGCGGGGCGGCGAGCACGGCAGATACGGCGCTGCAGGGCGCCGCGGCGGCCGCTGGGCCTCGACGGCGGGGGCAAAGCGGAACTCGAGAGAGCCGGAGCCGCAAGGCCGCTGCCGCCCGGCAGGCCCGCAAGGGCACGGCCCGCCTCTGCCTGGCCGCCGCCGCCGCCTCGGGGCGCCGGGCCCGCCTCCGCCGGGGGCCTCCTCACGCCTCCCCGCCATGCCCGAGGGGGATGGGAAGGGAAGCGAACGGGCCCGCCGCCCGCCTCAGAGCGGCCCCGGCCTCCCGCCGCACCCCCCCGGTCACTCACCCGCGGTTAGGCCCCTTGGGTACGAGCCACGGCAGGACGCCGCCGACCACCCCCCAGAAAACGCTCATGACGATGATGGGCACCGTGAGGCCACCGTACGCCATGGCCGGGCTGGCGGGGGCGGCGGCGGCGGAGGGAAGCTGCTCGGTCCGACCCGGCGCGGCGCCTCCCCTCCCCTTCCCTCCCCTCCCCTTCCTCACGGCCAGCCGCGGCGCCCCGCCCCGCCGCCTCCGCCAATCAGCGCCCGCCACGTCACCGGAGCCCGGCGGGCGGTGGCGCACCTGGCAGCGCGACGGGCGCCAGGCCTTGGCCCCGCCCCCCCCCCCCCCCCCCGTGCTCGGCGCTGCCGCCGGCGGGAGCCCGCGCTGCGGGGCCGGGTCCTGGCTGAGCCCGGGGCCAGCGGGGAACGGCCGGGCGAAGGGACAGGCCTTGGGGGCCAGGGCTGCGTCCGAGCTCCTCGAAAAGCTGGGAAGGGGGAGGAGGATCCGGCAGGAGAGCCTGCGGCAGCGAGCCCCAAGACGTTCCCTGAAACTGCGACGCAAGGCCAAGAAAAACCAAAGAAAAATCTCAAGTCAGCGAACCGCGAGGGGTAAAACCAGGGAACCTGCACACAAGAGGCGACGTTCAGAGCTCGCCTTCGTATTAATGCCTATGAATGACTTCAAAAGTGCACACGTCATTTTCCCCGATTCCCAGCACCCCCTTTTGTCAGCTCACAGCGGTGCTGGACTTCCTTCCCTCGCTATCAGCAATTAGAGGGCCATGCACCGAGACAGTAAATTCACTTAATTGCAGGGCTGTTTTCAACACGCTGCAGCAGCTCTCGGTTATAGATGTATAAAGCACTAAAAACCTCATTTCCTCTTACAGAAAAGTTTGTCCAAAATAGTGTCAGCAACAGCAGTGAGACTGCCCTCGCTCCTACCCTTTTCAAACCAGCCAGCTCCGCCTCACAATCCCCTGTCCTCAAGCTGTAGCATTAATGTAAGACCCTGAGACACCACACAGCAAATTCAGTCCTGTGTTTGGCCGCATCATGCCCAGTGAACCTCTAAAATGTCATCCTCTACTGTCAAGTTTGTAAGACAGTTGAAAAAACATAATTTAAGAGGATTACAGAAAGAGACTCATGGCCAGAAATAACATACTTCAAAAGTCTGATAAAATACTAAACACATACAGTGCACAGAATTAACATGTTCATTTAAAACCATGAACAAATCTAAGTAAGTGTTAAAGATCAGTGGAAGAGACAGAAGTACAATGGTCATTAGATGCATGTTTTCATCTTTCTAATGTTGGTTGAAACATTCCTTTATGGGGAACAAGTCCTTGGTTTTCTTAAAAGTAAAAAAAGGTATAAAAAGCTTTTTAATTTAGTGGAAGTATTTTTTACATAGTCAACATCAATACACAAGAATGAATATTTAATTGCTAACCAGACACACCTTATCAAGACTTTCTAAAGGAGAAGACACAACAATGGGTTGAATTTTAGCAGTTCTTTAATGGTGTCAAATAGGAAACCATCTATTCTTGCATCTTTTCGATTGTTTCTTCCTTGTATTTGCCCTTCTCCTTGCCAACCTGGCGAGATTTTGCTTTACGCTCCAAGATCTTTTTGCGATCTTTGTCCAGTTTTAGCCTAGTGATCACCACCTAGAGAAAGGACAAAGAATTTAGTGTCTCTTCAGTGTGAAAGTACAACAACCTGACAGAACTGTGGTAACATAGCACAGCCCAGGAAGATCACCGCTGACAGACTGCACCAAATCACCCGCGTTTTATTTCCACAGATGATCTAATTTGGTTTGAGTAGAACAGAGGTACTGAATTGCTTTCTGTATTTCAAAACACTGAGCTATATTAATTTTTCCGGGTACATTCAGGGATCAGAACATACAGGCAGTTTTTTCAATGCACAGCCACAACATTTGGACAAACTGAAGAGCAGCCAAATTTCTATCCATCTGCGTAATAAAATAATTACTTTGAAGTAAATCTAATTTCCATTACACTGCTCAAACATGATGGATACTACATCCACTTAAAACACAGCATACAGATGAGACTTCTTCCCATCACCACAAAGGCAAGTAATGGATCATTATTTTAATATCTCCATGTTTTAAGCAATACTACCTAAATTTCAGAACACTAGAGAACCATGCTGCTGCCACTGGCCATTATCATATCATTGCTGTACCATCTGGACTAGCCAATACATCTGGCTAAATTACAGGCAACAGTAAAAGTTCATGCACCATGGTGACTCATATAAAGACACTTGAAAGAACATATCTGCTATTGAACAGTTGCGAAGTGGCCCGGCAATTATCAAGTATTACTAACAAGGACACACGAAAGGTAAATTGCGCAGACCATTTGCTGCCACAACCCTAGCAGTATTTCTAACAAAGCAGCAGCGAACTGCAGCACTGATTTTTCAGCCCATAAGCAGCCTTCAGTGCTTTTTGTGCCCCCTCAAACTGGCAAAGAAATACCTGTGTTGATATTACTGAAGGGAGTACTTTAAAAATACAACTGACAATCAAATCCTAGAAAGAACATATAGGCTGCAGCAGGGCTGCAGACTCCTCCTCAGTTCCACTGTCCATTTAGGTCTCTCTTAATTGTAATTAATTCCTACCTCTTTACCTAGGAGAGGCAGAAACTGTTCATCCACCCCACTGCAAGTTTGCAAACCAAAATGTTCTTCTGTTCCTTTTGCATTAATAACCAGGATCTTTATGCACAGCTTTATTAAGCTCTGATTACCAACTAGAGAAAAATTCCAGAGAAGTACAGGACCAGCAAAAATTAAATTTCTTTCACTGCTATTTACCACACAAGTAGTATGTGCACTGGCTTCATCGCAATGTCACCTTGTCCGTCAAATGTTATTACTGCACACAAGTCATTATGTTTTGGAATAATTCTGCTCTCCCTCTGCTGAACATACCAACCATTTAGACCAGAAAACCTGTTACAACTGGATTTCTTCCACCAACGTTTCAGTATGCTTGCCCACATGGCAAGGCTGAAGCAGACTAATTTCATCTGCTTCAAACCAGGTTTTGGCTAGTTGTTTTGTTTTGCTTGAAATGTTTTCCTGTTATGACCTAAACAGGCTTTGCCTGGTTTTCACAAACTCTAAACATTGTCTATCGCTTCAGGTTAAAACCAGATTCAGAAGAACTTAGTTCACAATAGCCCAGAAGAACAAATCACAAATCTGAGCATCTATCTGAACATTTCTAACACCTCCTTAACCAGTGCAAATGCCACATAGCAAAGGTGAAAGATTGTTCTGAACCATCTGGTCTGTGCTTTAAAAACACCAATCTCTTAAAAAAAGTATTTTAGCAAGATTCTAAAGTCTCCAGCAGCTTCTCCACCAAATAAGCCCTAGAAACATTGAGGAGTTCTTCTCTACTATCATGACACCATAACATTTCCTTGTTTATTACACTCCACCCCCCCCTCCTCCCAACGCTGTAGCATCTCACTCCATGTGCCATAACAAGGCTTTACTCATGCCAGTAGCAGTATCTTCATTTGCCAACAAGGCCTCCTCATGCATTTCAGACCTCACTTCATGCACCGTACCTTGCTGGGATGGATCCCCACGTGGACAGTTGTGCCATTAGCCTTCTCACGTTGCACACGTTCAATGTAGATGACATATTTTTTTCTGTACACCTGGACCACCTTGCCGATCTGCTGTCCTTTGTAGTGTCCCCGGACAACCTAAACACAAACATAAGTAGTACACTGTCCCATACTTCAAAACCACCCCTTAAACAATTAACAGATCTTAAGAAACGCTAATTATCCCAACAGAAAACCAGAACTCCACAGGTTGAAATCCCAACTCTGCTCTTTGTATACACATGCCACAAACATATCAATTACTGGACAATTTCAGCAATCAATAAAAAGGAAAATACAATGGATCGGAACCATACTTCTCCCGCATTTTCCCTGCAATAAACCCTAATGGAGGAACTCTGTATTTTTTCAACCAGAAGGCTAATAGTCAACTTAAACAGTTTTTCACCTTTGTTTTTCACCCATCATTGCATTTTATATTAAAAAAAGCCACTTAACTTGGATTCATTTCTAAACTGATTTTTCAAGTATCACAGGTAGCAAATAGTCTATAAAAAAAGAAAAGAAACACTTTTTTGTTTTGTGCTTTATTGTTAAAAGCCTTTAATCCAGCGTGATACTCAATACATGTAACTAAAGTGCAGTAAGGCTGCCAGCACACTTGTGTTCCTTTTATTTTCCTTGTCACTGATGTGATCTCAACAAACACTCAACAGGCCAAGTCTATGACTACATTAACTTGCATTATTTCTGCAAGACTCATGGCAGAGCTCCAGCACAAATGTAAATTTGTCTAGTCCTTCCCTTTTGCACAGCCTGTACATGAAAACTAAAACACAGATGGAAGCTCATGTGTGACAGTACAACTTATAAGACCGACAGCACAGCTACCTGGACTTCATCATCCTTTCGGATGGGCATAGAGCGGACATTGTATTTCTGCCGCAACTCCTTGGAGAGCGGGGAGGACATTATTTTTCTTCGAATGTGAGAAGGCGCATTGAAGTGTCGTTTACGGTTCTTGCTGCGGTCTGAGGTCACAAATGGATTGAACTTCATTTTGGCTGTGTAAAGAAAACAAGAGTTTGAGAGATGCTTGTAACTCATCCACACTACTCTATCATCTACCCACAGAAAGTATGCTAGGACATAAAAAAGCAATTTTAACTATTTTTAATCTTATCTCCAGTGAACATACCCTTACAAAGTGGACTTCAAATAAGGTTCAAGCCTCTTCCCTGATTGACAATAGCCCTATGATTGACAGGTGTGCTACACACACGCACATCAGACCATTCTTTCTAATCCAAAGCTTGCTGTTCTCAGAAGTCAGGACACCTGATTAACTAGTCTTAATTTTGCACGGTAGTATACACCACCTTCATTTATAAAGCGAACATGTATTTTGGACTCGCAGATAGAAGGAACTCATACTGCTTAGGGATCTCCAATAATGCACACCACCAGACTGGTGCACGTAACAGATTTGTAAATCCAAGATACTTTTGGCCTTCCCTAAACCTTAACAACTGCACTCTAAGATTGACTGTTATGGCACAATTCATCCTGACTGACAAAGGCACGTCCGTTAAATGACGCTTTTGCTCAACTCTGCAACTTTCAAGTATTACGCACTTGCACCTCCTGCACATGCCAGCCTGGGCTGTGCGGAAGCCAGGGTGTGCTGCAAATCAGAAGATCATACGCTGCCTGAGCTGTATTAACCGAATAATCCACTATGGAAGAACAGACCAAAGGAGCGCAAGCTCTCTCCGGAGTCCGAGCTCCCAACAGCACACCCGAAGGCAGCTCCGGAGCAGGCCTGCCCCACCGGACACCCCTGCAGCCAGACTCCCGGGCCGGTAGCTCACCCGCCGCCTCTGCCCGAGACACGAACGCCAGCAGCGCCCTCGGGGCACACCCGTCTCGGGGACGGCGAGCCCGGGCCAACCCCGCTCCCCTCTCCAAGCAGCGAGCTGCCCCTTCCCGCGCCGAGAGGGCCTGGCCGGCGGCACCCCGCAGCCTCGGGCGCGGCGGCGCCAGCAGAGCCCGAGGCGACCAAACCCCCTCCCGCTTCCCCGAACAGGCCCCGCCGCGCCGCGACAAGCGGGGGGGGGACAGCGCGGGGCCGCCTCACGCAGGATGGCGACGGATGGCGACAGGCCGGGCCGCGCCGCCCTTACCCCTCTGCTGCCGCCGCGACGGTCGCCCGGAAAGAGGAGGGGGACGCGCTTCCGCTTCCCCAAGCGGCCGCCGGGCTCTCGCGAGATCCTCCGCGAGGAGCTGGGGCCGCCCAGCGCCCCCTGGCGGCCGGCGGCCGCAGGCGCCCTGGTGCCCGTGAGGGCGGGCATCGCCGGCGGGCCTGAGGGCCGACCCCCTCCTCTCAGCGTGCCCGAAGACAGAGCTGTTTAGCGGCAGCCGCTTCTCGCCACATCCAGCCCCTCCCCGAACGGGTACGAACAGAGTGAACCCCTCCAGCCGGCTTCCTCCTCTCCGGCCCAGCCCAGAAAGCCCGCGTCCCTCAGCCAAAAGGGAGACAGACCCCTCTCGCGGGGCTCCCGCCGAGCCCCAATTCCTCAGCCCAGACCCCGCTCCCGTGGCTGCGTGTGCTGCCACCCGCCTCCCCAGGCTTCAGGCACCTGCACAAACTGCTTGCATCTGAGGTAGATGGGGCGGTGGTACAGTTTTAAGGGACACAGATTAATTTATTCTCAAGGAAAATTATTTATGGCAGAAGGTGGTGTCGGTAGAAATGGACCGAGCGCTTGGGTGAGCGGCGGTACGGACACTTGACTGGGTTTTGGTTTATAAAGATAGGTTGGAAAAGTTCCCGGGCTGAGGGTCGGACAAACGCCTTTCCCAGTGCCTTTACTCTTCTTTTACGCAGAGTAAGAAACCTTCAGCACCATCCTGTCACTGCTGGAAATCTGAGTTCCAACCTGCGCTTGAGGGCCACTGGAAGCGGGCAGATCTCTCCCTTCATGAAGATGTTGTATAGCAGACACCAACATAAGTAAGCAATAACAGCACTTAAAAGGCATTGGTTTCTCAATATAGTGCAGATATATAGTGCCCAAATTCACTGTGTTGTAATCCCTTCCTATTTAATCTTTACTAATTGCCTCAGACACTTATTTCTAAATACATAGTGAAGCAAGGCTAAAAGGAAATTAAAGGAGGGGGGGAACAAAAAATTACTTATTTTATATACCAAGTGGCACAGTGACTAAAGCCAAACCCAGCAAGTTCCAAGCACAGTCCATTCACCTCTCATTAAAAAAAGGGAGGTTAGGACACTTGGTACTGTTCAAAACCAAGCACTGAACGTCCAGACATGACTCAGTGCCGATTACAAAAGAACCTCCTGTTAACTTTCTACACAGTGACCTGGCTTACAGTGATTTCATTGTGTGATAACGCTTAGTTCACTGAAATAATAATTAAAAACAAAAGAAAAAAACCCTTTTAGATTGATTTTGCAATAGTAGTGCAACAAGAAGCCAGTCAAAACACATGAGAGTTTTATTTTTAATTATAGAACTAAAAAGGCTAATATTTTATTAACATAAGGTTGCAAATTAAAAGGGAAATGCCAGAACTCCTTAATAATCTCCACTGTAAAAATGCAAAAGATTTGTGCTTTAAACATCGCCATAACATACTACAGGACTATGTCTTCCCTCCTCTGCCCCTCTCTCCCTTCTTCCAAGGACTATTGAGAAATGGACATATGTCATCTGAAACTTCAAACAATGATTCTAAAGCAGACACTCATCACAGTCTTTTTCAGCCCAAACAGTTTGTGTATCACACAAATAAAAAACAACTTTAAATGAGAAATATTCAGAAATTAACTACAGACATTACCATCTACACTGCAGATTTCACTTTTTACAGAGCAGTAGTTGAATGCAAATATTTGATAAACCAAACATTCACAACTGCATGTCTTCCATTTTTTTTCTTATCCCATTTCCATTTTTTTTTTCTTAAAATTAATCTTCAGCGGTCCACATAATGCCTAGAATATACCTAAGCACAGCCTTCCCTAGAGCTAATTGTAACTCCACCATTGCAAAGCATCCTACACCACAAGTTCTCACTGTATGATGAAGCATAGCTTTAGAGGGACTTATTTAAAGTGGAATATATACAAGTTCTAAATATTTTACTTCCTACAGGGATGTCTTTCTTGGAAAACCACAAATACTTCTGTCAAAATACTGACTTGAAAGAGCAAAGTCAGGAATACAGATGAACACCTACAATCGATGTTTTTTCTTCCACTATGGCTTGAAATTAATTTTGTTTCCACTGATGTTTAAAAGCATAACTAAGCTCATTTATCTTCTAGAAGGTGTTTGAAAATAAAAGTGAAATCTAATGAGACATGTATGCACGGGGCAGGACTGCTATAACAGTAACTACCTCGCTTTCACATTTGGAGATGAAGAGCAGATTCTTCTGTAAACACATGATGCAGCATCATTACATGACCCAAGCCAGCCACACCTGAAGGACAAGCTCGCCACAACTTACAGCAGCCCCAGAAGGTAGCCTTGGCTTGGCAGTACTCAAAAGCTTAGACCTGGTTTAGAGAACTAAGGTGCGGACTGTTTCTTCAGCAGTTTTGCCAGAACTTGAGCACAATTTGGTTTCCACATCTAGCAAAAAAAAAAGTGATTTATTAGGTTATTGCAGTGGACATTTTGGCAGAGAAAGCAGGCACGCTGAAGTATGCATCTGTTATTTCCAAAAAAAGCCAAACAATTTCACTGGTCTGGTTTAGAGAACTGGCCTGGACTGCACAGAAGGCAGCACTTAATTCAGACAGAGGATGGGGAGAAGGAGAAAGGCAGAAATAACACACCAGGCACAAAGAGGAATCTGCAACCAGCTTTGCTTGTTTGTGTCAAAGAAATTGTACGAGGGAAGAAACTTCAGAAAACTAACAGTACAATCCACTGCGCTACAAAGATCATCTCTTGCACAGCTCAGGATGCACTGCCAAGATATTAAAAATCACATCCTTGTAATCCCAGTAATCACTGGGTTCACAAGCTGTGAGCTAAGATGCAACCAATTCAAGAGAAAAAACTAGGACATTTTTTGCTGTAAGCTTCATCTGGTCACAGTGGATTAGAGGAAATCCTTCGGCCAACAATTGCAATGGAAAATCCCGGCTCCCACCGGGCAGCTGCCACCATCCAGCAGGTACCGCTCGCAGGCACACGGACACACGCACCGAAATGAAGACAAGCATCTCATTTTCAAGTTGATTTTTGTAAATGGAAAAAAATGTATAAAATCTATCCATACATTAACAGATACAGGAAGTTACACAATCCAGTTTACACCTAAAGTAACAGCAATCAGTCTGTAATAAGAACAGGGAAAAATTCCAATGCTGTAATTTGTCCGAAGTCACTACAGGGCAGAGGACAGCAGGGCGAGGGTGGTTGGCTTCTTTTTTTTCGTACATGGATAAAACTGGCTACCTTCCCTACTTCCAAAGCAATGAGACAATTTCAACAGATATGTATTAGGAATACTTTTGAAATGCATCTGACTCTAGCATTAACACTGAATATTCAAAGATTCATATTATTACAACATAATGTTTGGATACTTTTGCCTCCAGGAAAGGGCAGTGGGCAGTAGATATTATTCAAGAGAAATCCTGCACCCGTCTTAGAATTTACAGCATTGACTGAGTTAAAGATTTTTATTTTATGATTTTTATCCATCCTGGAACACTTAAAATTTGTGTATCCTCAGCTCAGACATTTACAAAGCATGCAGAGACTGTTACTACTCAAGGAACATTTAGGAGGCTATGGAAAAATGTGCTGGTGGGTATCAGTCTAATTTTAGTGAACTCATGTCTACCATTACATGCAAGCCACACCTGGCAGTAGTTTTCCCCTCACACCTCCATTTACTGGAGGCCCCAGAAGACAAGGCTTGAATGAATGGGCATGGAAGCTCAGGTACCATTTTAAGTAATAAAGCAAAACAACCACTAGCAGGGGCCAGCTTGTGGCAATGCCTGCCCTGCTACTGGTGTACCTGTGGGCGAACAGTGTCAGTCTAGGGCTCAGAAAAGATGCCCGATTGACTTTTAAAGGAAAAGGGAGGCACCTTAAACCCTGAAAAGACAGACTTCCTGTGTTTGACAGGTGTATTCAATATACACACACAAAGCAAGACAGTAAGCTGTGCTTATCCACCCAGAAGACTGCACCATTCTTCTGAACACATAGAATATACAACCCCTTTTCAAAATAACAACAACAATAATAAAAATAATAAAGCAGAAGTGCAGGATCCAGACTGTTGGGTGGTCTGTGTTTAAAAAAATGTAAGGAAGAATAAAAGCTAATGCTGTAAAGACAACTATTCCCTTTCAAAGCAAAGGCCACATAAAACTGTGTTGCTCAGTTTGGTTTTTACTTCATGCCACCTGTAAACACAAGACTGGATATTCAGTTTCTGGGAAGAAATGAAACCACTTTTACATCCTTACATCCAGAGTAAAAGAAAGGCCCTCCACTGCCTGGATCACAGATTACCCAGGAAAAGGTAGCTAGGGGAAAGCTTCCTCTTCTCGTTTGCTCATTTCATTAGAAAGGTCATATCTGAACAAAAGAGCTTTCAATAAAAGCACAAAACATTTCTTGATGTTATTTCTGCCCTCTGTCTCTAAAGTTTGCTATGGGGACTAACACTTTCCATTCCTCACCAACAGATACATCACCTTTTTGGCACCATGGGTGGAATTTCTTCCTAATATACAATTTTGCCATATACAAAAGTCGATTGTCTAATCATGCAAATCCAACGGAATTCCAAGAAGTGCCACAAGACAGTTCAACTCTTTGCAATCTACTACCTAGTTTGTATACTGCCATAGGACCCTCCCAGAAAACAGACTGTCATCCTTACTTAGATCTGATGGTGTGTTTCATATATGGCATTTCAACCTCTCTTTCTGGGGGAGAGAATCGAAATCCACGCCCTGATTCCATTGATTTTTCACTCTCAGAGCTCTGAAATGCATGGAGATTTCTTTGATTTGTTGAAGACGTCTTCACTGAACAGCCTGATTAGAGAAAAACTTACTGATTCAATCAAATAGAAAATAAAGACAAAAACAGGTAGTGGTAGATTTCTCAATCTTTGCTCCTGTCCTTGGAGACTAGGGTAGAGTTTCACTGCTACTGCATTTTCCCCAGCTGGATCTTCTTCCAGGCCTCTGATGCTGTGAAAATGCAGGAGTCGAGGATCCCAGCTACAGTAAATGTTCCTCCAATGATGGCACATATCTGAAATGTACAGAGAGAGGAAACAGGTTTTTCAGTGGTGAGGAAAACTTTTACACAGCTTGAAACTGCGGGGAAGGATATTATTGCCTACTGTTAGGGTATTTTCTGGAAGCATACCAAGAATGGGGTAACAGTACCAGGGACGTAATTACATGACAATCATTCAGGAAAACCATTCCCTACAATGGAATAACTTAGTGCTATCCTGAACTCATCATAGCCTGAGCCAATCATAAATCCCAGCTCCTAGGAGTGTACAGCATGAATGCTGTTCCTTTCTGGGCTAAACTCCACCTAACAAAGTTTTGTAGAAGCTCTCTGTTGCTCATATC
This sequence comes from Haliaeetus albicilla, assembly GCF_947461875.1. NCBI lineage: Eukaryota > Metazoa > Chordata > Aves > Accipitriformes > Accipitridae > Haliaeetus > Haliaeetus albicilla. Next base: position 11,309,343 of record NC_091509.1, on the reverse strand, counting down.
TTCCTACTACTGTTTTCTATTATAAATACCATGGCCTTGCAGTCTTTTCCCTATTTCACAAGATACAGCATTTGCAAACAGGCAAAAGACACTGAAATAGCATGTGAAGGACAGTGACTAACAGAGAAACCTAGCTACCAGTGACACCTACAGCTAAGTCTGTCTAACACTTTCCATTACAAGTGCTGCTTACAAAAGCACTGCCAACTTAACTCTTTGTGGGCCAAAGTTTTCCATGCAAGATGTCTCGGGTTGAATTATTTAAAAACCAGTAAAAACATAATAATTTTCAAGAACAGAGTTAGGGAAAAAAATAATCTCCTGATTAGCATAACAGCCTACTTCAGTTCTCAAGTGCTAGAAAAACGCAAAAGTATTCTGACATGACAAATCTTGGCTCGGAGCACCCAAAATCAGGGGGCACCAGTTATAGACTTTGCAACACATTGCTTCAATTCCCTTATCTATGAAATGGGGACAATGCCAAACTTGCCTCCCAGGGAAAGTGCAAAGGAAAACACATCTGAAGGGTTCAATACCATGACAATAGCCGTCTCAGAGCCCCTGTGGATACGTATGACTTGTACTCAGGACCAGGTTAATACAAACCACCTGCTAGTAACAAGGCAGCAGTCAAATACTGTAGGATGGGAAGAAACACTGCTCACAGGGTGTCACCCCACCCCGTGTGCTGCACAAGGCAGGGTTCACATGGAAAGTATGATACACAATAAAGTAACCTAATAACATTTAACAGCCAAGTTACAATTACACAGGACCTGGCATTTCTTAACTCCCACATTTTTGACTTCATAACTGTGATGCTCTTTTAATTTGGTCTTTTACATTCCATAGGATTAGGTGGCTGTGAGAGTAAGAGACACCAGGTCAGTGAGAAGGGGACAAGATACAGAGCTTATCTCCTGAGAAGGGCTTGCCTAGGAAAAGGGGGATTTTGCTGTGAGCTAGAAGCCAAGAGAGTGAGGGGAACCCAAAATCAGTAAGCCAATATAGCAGGGTATCAGGGAAATGCAATACAACTGCCACAGAAGGGAACCAGCGCCACACTAGACCTACCGTGCCCTGTCTCTTCTCCCATACAGCACTACACCCCATGGGCAAAGTTACAGACAAAAGAGTAACTTAACAGCAGCAGCATTCAGGTCAGCAGGGAGTTAGAATGGCAACAGAACAAACAGTTCATTAATGTTGAGCGAAGGCAGCAAGAAATAAAGCACTCATTTACATGCGTATTTATAACCAGGATATATGCGTTTAGTGAGCTCAGTGAAATGAGGAGCTGCAGTAAACATGGCTTTTGCAGGACAGTTGGCATTCCAGCAGATAAAGGCTTCAAAAACCAGAGCACCAGCCTGAGGCAAAGTTAGTATTTTTAGGGGACAAGTCCAGCTCCTGCCCCCTCTGCCCCCCTCCTTGCTATCCCTTGGACCATGACGCAGGGTGACTTTTCAGGGAAAATGACCGCAATGGAGTTGGGTTATTTCAGTACACAGCAGCTCAGCTGACAGGAGATGTTGTACCGCAAATAACAGAAAAAACGTCCAACACTAAGATTTTGCATCATATGGTAGGAAAATCTGATTTCAGTGCAGCAGCACAAGGGGGTGGGGAATAGAAAAAAATATATATTCATCTGCACAGCTCTGTACTGCTGAGAGTTTATGAGTCACACACACCTGGCATTCGCTTGGAGCCTGCCTCCCAGCACGCACACAGCCCTCTTGTTTCGTTGCGACAAAAAAAAGGCAGTGCCAGGGTTGATCTCTAAGTCAGCACAGAAGCTGCACCACTGTGTTTCTTTATCATCGCAGTTCTAATACGTACGGAGCATTGCTCCTTAGCAGCACTGAAGGAAGTCAGGCATCATGCACTTATTTATATTTAATGGAGTTTTATACTGGGAATGATCATTTGGCTTGCTGAGGTTACGGTTTGACTTGGGCCCAACCATTAAAGGAGGAAGAGAAAGAAATATAGAAGTGTAATAAATACAGCAGTGAGAGACCATGCAATTGGGGTACACATGAGGGTTTTGAACAGAATATGATTATAGGACAGTGGCTGGGATGCAGGCTGAAGCCTAAAGGAAAGCACAAGTGGATATGTAGGAGGAGGCAAGGCTGCAAGCAAAATGACAGAAAGGCAAGTGTCAGATACATGACTGTGGACCTCTGGGATGTCTTAAAATCTGAAAATTGCCTTCAAGGACAGAGGGGACCAGTAGGACCCCCAAGTAATTCCTAGTAAGGTAAGCTACAGAATCCCACCCAGAGATTTCTGGCTGACCTGCAGCACATCTTGTAGAACAACACTGTCTTGGTTTTAAAAACGGCATGGGTCTGAGTCTATGATACCCGTTGGTAACAGGTCCCATGGCTGAAATAATTCTCCCTGCAACCCTTTCCCCCCCATTATTTCCAGTTTAACTTTTTTCACACCTAGAGGGCAGATGAGTCCTCTCATATCAGGGAAAAAATTCTATTTTTTCTTTGGATATTGAATGCTTCAGCAGAAATTTGGCTTGTTTTCTGCCTGCTCTCCCCTCCCAGCCCCTAGGCTGACCTCATGATAAAACCTTCTTTCAGTTTGGCCACTTACAGGAACTCATAAATTTTCAGCAGTGGAACTTTCCCCCTTGCTCCATAACCTCAACCACAAGGCCATGAATGGCTTCTCTTTATGGGGAGATGCCTTGATTTTAAGCAGTACAGTTTAACAGGCAAAATCTACTGTGTTTAACGCTATGTGAAGTGTCTGTGGTTAACCCCTGGATCCATGGCAAATTCACAGCACAGTGACAGTGGCAGCACTGACCCATAAGCAATACAAAATCTTAGTTAGTACTGAATTTTTTGAAGCATGACACGTAAAGTAAAATCTATGCTAAACCAATGCCTTTTGTCCTGCACAGGAAGCACCTCTCACATGGTACAGAAAACTAGGATAGTTCTGTATACCACAAAAACCCAAGGAGCAGGCATGAGTTAGTGTGGGTCTGTTTGGAACACAGAAGACCTGGGAACACTGCTATGGTGCTATAATGCTCCTCTTGGCGGCACTGAAGTTTTTTGGGGGCAAACTCATGACTAACAAAGAGCATCAGTTAACCTTCCCAGCAGCAGAATGAGATTCCTTTGGCTCTCTGCTGAACAGGCAACACCCCTCTCTCATCTGATCTCTCCACATGGGATCCTTCCTCCACAGTGTATTCTTCCCTCCAACATCGACACAGTTTGTCCCCTAAAGTCTCTTTCAAGCCCACAGGATCCTCCCGCATCCCTGGGACACATTTAAATTTACTGAAAGCCGCATGGGTACCCTAGTAAACAATCTGCTCCCCCTACTCCAGAGCCCCTCTTGTAGTTTTTAAATTAAGCAGCTGCCGCTCAGAAAAAGCTCATGCTTTCCATGGCCAGCCCCATTCGGCAATGACTCCAGATGCCCCAGCACAATCTCTGTCTGGACCTCAGCCCAGTGCTGATCACCACTAACTGGTCTCCAGAGCAACTGTGATGCAAAAGGCCACGTTGGAGATACAGGAAGGGACTATAGCAGTGGAAAGGACAATGGAACAGATCATGTCATCAAAACAGGGCAAGGAAACCTAGGACAAAAGGTGTTTCGATCCTCTGCAGCACTGCTCCCCCACTCCAACCTTTTCAATGCCACCTTGAACACTGTAAAGCTTTAAATGTAGCACATACACAGCCAAGGCTGCCCTACTGTAAAACACTCCTAGCCTAAATGACAGCAAGAGCAGGTATCTGTACCAGGGCCACATGGTCCAGACTGATTGTCACAGCATCTGTAACAAGGATCTGCCTCTAAGTCACCCATGTCTGACAAGGGTCTGGCACACCTGTCTGACATACTGCTTAAGAGCTACTGCAGGTATCAGTGTCATCCACACATCTCCATAGGAAGGACATTCAATTGGAATGGCCCCAAGTGAGCTGCTTGAGACTATAGCCATTTAACAGACCAAACAAAGTAGACAAAAATCAATCGTAAAACTCTTCAGCAGTCTAGCAGCCAGTACATGCCTGGCTAACTTTACAGACAGGATGGGACAAAATTCTAGCTGGGGCCATCTCAAATCCAAAAAGGTCATTGTGGCAACCAGTGAGGAAAGCCTTTCCTGTACACTCCTCATGTAAACTCTGAAGCAAGGTATCAAATTCAACAAAGATACTATTTATATACATACAATGGCATATCAGCAGTAAATGCTACCAATGGAGATGACAAAGAATAATGCCAGCTATCAATCATTTCCAAACACTGTTTCCCGTTAAAAACACTTCCACAGCCTCACCCCCACCAAGATGTGTAAGAAACCTATGAGAGCATATTGTTAGGGAAAGAAGCAGAGGCAGTATGAGACGCCGAGTCATAAAATGCTGATGTTTGACCTTTTTTAGGATTACGTTTTTAAACCAGACAGACATGCTAAGAAGAGAAGGTCTTAAACCATGACATTTGGATTTTGCTTGAAGTCACTTTCTCTTGGTATTTGTGTATCCTAGAGATCACATGAATTTCCAAAGTTAAGTGAAGGGAACTTGGTGTTTATCAGAAGCTGCAAAATCAAAATCTTTAAGTGCAAAACAGCCACACTGTTTAGGTTACTTCCAATTAAAATATTCAAACAGTTTAAAAATCAAAATCCAAGGTCTTAATTCCAGCCAATTTATCAACTACTTCACATTCTACCATGCCTCACTGGCACAGCAGACTGCAGTTTAAATTTTAAGCCAACTCCCTCAGGACACATTTTTTAATGTTCTGGAAGATCTTTAAATAGCTCTTTGCCTAAATAGCAGTTTGGACAGTACAGCTTTGTTATAGATGCTGAGATCAGTACTGCAGCATGTTATTTGGATAGATCAAAACATAACACGTCAGGAAAACACCTCTGGAATCTGATAATGCAGCTCTTCTCCACTTCTACCGAGGAGTAAATATCTGGAACTGGCATACTTGTATTAAGCCAAGCAACAGTACTGAGTAAAACAACTGCCCTGCATTCTCTGCAAGTTAGATCTCACCTTTAGAGAGACGGTTTATTGCAGCATGCATTACTGCATACCACATTAGCTTTACTTCCAAGTTTCTGACATGTTGCAATAGTGCCCATCCTGCCTAGACAGAGCCTGGCACTTCTGGAATAGGATAATTTTCTTTCTTCTTGTGCCTAGCTATTAAATAAAATTGTCAGAGCATAGGGCTTACCAGTTACCTCACTTATACTTCAGTACAATTGCGATGATGTACCGCTTTATTTCAATCACGTCACAATGCTCTGAAGCAGAAATTCAATTCTTCTTGACAAGAAAGGCTCAGAACAGAAATGAAAGGCAGGCAGAAAAAGGGAGAATTAGAGGTTTAGAGTAACTCACCGATGTGATAAACCTGTACAAAGGCTGTCGCCTCTCTGTGTATTTCACTGTGATGGGGCTCAAATCGTAGCGAAACCAGATAGCTGGGATAATGCGGCCAGTGTGACTGTAGGCTACGTACTCCTAGAAAAGAAAGTGGGGGGAAAAATGGCAGAAAATGTAAGCAATCTCATTCCAGGTAAGAGTGTCTCCAATAAAACTGCTTCTGTGGATCTGGCCCTTACTCCACTGTTTTGCACTAATGATCAGACTGAAAGAAGCAAGCAGTTAATTCCTGTGTGACTGCCCACCCCCCATCCTTATCAAATAGGAAAATAAGTTCTTTACAGTCTGATAATGATATAGCTGGGAACAGAGAGTAACGGTGCTTACTCTCACCTTCATTCAAAATTACATAAGTAAATAGAAAGGCTGTCATTGATTTCTCTAGCTTAGATCTGCTCTATTGAAATACAAGCAGTCTCTAGGTGGTTGCCCGTGAACTTTCTGTACTGTCAGTATTTAAATCGTTACTAGGATATTAATCAAACAGAATTTAGTTTGCAAGAACTGAAAATGCCTTCTTGTCCACACACTCAGAATAGCAAGCAGCAGCTCCTGTCTGTAAGGCCCCCTTCACATTGGGACCAACAATGTGAATGCTTTGCCCACTCAGTATGAATCACATAAAGCCACGTTTAAACCATGTTTAAAAATCATGCTGAAAGCCAAAAGGAAACTGTATCCAGAAAAATATTGGCAAAGGTTCAAAAAATATTCCAAGCTGGTTTGGGAGAGACATCTTCAGATTGCCAGTGATAATCTCCCTTAATCCATTTCTTTACTAACAGGTACAGTGCAATCAATCAGGCACAGGACAACACCCCAACAAGACATACTGCACAATGCCAATGTAGAACAGATACTAACATCAACTTAGTATCAAAAGTCACATCTTTTTGAGCTAATATTTTCTCTGTGCTTTCAGTAGAAATATATATCTATTTTCAATGATCAGGACATTTATCTTGACAGACTGAAGAAAAATCAAAGAAAAGCAGGCTGAGGACTCAGCAATCCAGTGAGAGCCATCAGCGCCGGCATGGCACACGCTACCTCTTTACCCAGCTGCTCTTCCCTTCTTTAGCCCTATGACATGCCTGCCAACTCAGATGACCTCTTCTGTTTTAATTCTCCTTCAGAGCAGAGGCAAAGACAACCATCTTCAGAAAGATGAAGAAAGGAAAAGCAATAGGACACTCATGAGCATGATACAAAAAAGATTATATTACTCTTCTGTGAGCTCAGAGGGAGCTAGTGAAACAGCACCTATTTCCTTCATTAATCTCATATAAATCCCAAATTTCCTTCTAAGTAGTTGTTTATCCATGGATGACAAGAGAAGCAGAATGCAGCTGAAGCCCCTAGTCGTAATATTTTCAGGGCTCTTATTGCCAAACTTCTGCAGCGTATCTTGGGACAGTGGCTATTTGGGGAAGTGAGGAAACGTAGGGTCTGGGAGATAAAAGGGGAGAGGAGACAGACAGTCCACATTTAAGACTCTATTCACCTCTTCATACTAGTCAATCTGTGCCAGACGATTCCAATGGCTTCCAATTTCTGTTTCCCACCAATCAGTATGGCAGTCAAGGACTAAAGCACCGATAAGAGAATTTTTATTTTTAATGAGAAGAAAACGCAAAGGCAGCACTGTTTCTCTGGACTTCAGTTTTGATAGAACTGACCTCATTTTTTCTTTCCTCTCCCCTTTTCCCCACCAGCAATCCTGCTCTAATGAGTCAGTCTTGGCTGAGCGCCCCAATTTGCAACCATGCTCACAGAAGTGTCAAAAGCTCCTGCTGTCTATTTGCCAAATTACTTTCAGAACTTGCATCGCAAGACTCTTATCAGAACAACAGTTGTGACATTAAGCAGAACAAATACATTGTAATCTGAATAGAGGGAGACATCCAAATCATTGGGACACACTGTACAAGCAAGCCCAAAAGTCACTAGACAGGAATGTTAATCTAAGAACTAGTCCATGAGAGCACATGCTTGATTCTCAGTTATAGCAAACTAGCAGTAATTAGATATTATAAACAGATTCCGGACTTTCCTTTAGCACCTGACTGGCAAAGAATTTTAAATTGAAAGAGGCTTTTTACCTTAAAAAGTAAATAGGGTCTTTTTTTTTTTTTTTAAAAAAAAAGTTCAATACATTGTATTATTAAAATACAAATATCTTCACACTTAATGTAAATTAATTTAAGAATTATATCATAAAGTAGGCATTGTGAAATAGTCAACTAGTACATATTTGCTGCTGCAGGTTCAATGGCTTAATATCTGAAATCAACACTTGTAAAAAGCTAAAAACTCAGCTAACTTATTTGTCTGATACATCCATCACAATTGAGACTGTTTTATTAATAAAACCACTGTAAGCGCCATTTTGTATGTTCAGTTGGATTGCAGTTTCTATCCAGATGCATCCTGACACAAATCACAAGAGCTCCTGCAGCATGTAAAAAACTTCCACACAATTTATAGAAATCTAGATCAGTTAAACTGACATATGAGAAAGTTCGGAGTAAGAATACCTATCTCTAGAATTAAAACAATACCACCACCTGCTCTGACAAGCCCTCACAATCCCAACCCTGGTAAACACCAGCACCAGGAGCAACAGGAAGCCCCACTCTGAAGAGCTTCAGTTCCTCCTTCTCCCAGCAGAGGCTACTGCTCACCTACAAACAAATGTACATGGCTGCAGAGCAGAGGAGCAAAAGGGAGGAGGAACGATGACTGAAGATCCTCCATGCATCCACTGGGCTGCAATGAGGAGCTTCTCTGAGAACTACCTGCTTCTTTACCTTATTTGCTACAGTATACTGGTATGAGTATCGCTGCTTGCCACTCATGTCTTCATACACCGTTGGGACTATCTTCAGTATGTAATCATGAGATGCAAGAGCTGTGATCAAGAAAGGAAAGGAAAGTATACGTTAGTATTCAGAGAAAGGAATCATAGCCTACACAACATTTTAAAGTAAATGTGCAAACTCAACTAAAACAAGTAAGTCACAGAAAAGTCTCCCTCCTCCTTATCTCAGGTTCTGTGACAAAGTGACAATTTCACATCCTACATTTATGTCCCTTGTACAAAACTTTGTAAGGTAGTTGGATGATGCCAGAACCTGCCCACCATTCTAAGACTTCTGTAGTACCACAACCTACTGACATGAGTTTGGGTCACTTGAACCTTCCTAACTCCTTGCAACTATAAATGATAAGACTTATCAGCACCATAAAAAGCTGTCCTGGTTAAATCAAGAACCTGCTAAGGTTAGAGCTGCAGCTCACTGAGCTTCTTTTGACAGAAAAAGCGGAGGCATCACAACATGTGTAGTCCCATTTCTTGTGTACCCATCTTTTCTTCTTTCTCTTCTTCCTTATCCTACAGCTGCTTAACAATTACTAATTAGTTTTTTTCATGATTTAAATGGCTTGTGCCATTTTTCATGTCTGCTGAAACAGTTCTAAAACAGAATTCTAAATGATTTCTCTGCAGGATCCTTTGGCCATGTGTAACACACTGACATTTGGCTCCTGGAGAAAAAGAAAACATAACTGTTTAGCTTCAGGAACAGCCATAGAAATTTTGTTCCAAGAACTGGACTGATATCCTGTGGGAGCCTGAACGCTTGAAGGAGAAAAACTATTCTGAATTGTAGTATGCACTGGAAATTTCTCTTTGTGTTGCTGGTCATGAAGAAGGGCAATGAAAATGTCTAACCTTCTAGCCACAGAGTAGAACTTAAGGTAAGATCTAACTTGCAACACAAGAACAAAGAAAAGTTCTGGTGGTGGTGACAGCAGCAAAAGGAAGCTATAGCAATAGGATATGGATAAAAAACTCAATAATTCTGAGTTGGTCATAACAGAGCTGGAGACAATGTCCAGGTTGCAGAAGGGCTGCAAAGGACTTTTTGGGCTAAGCCTTCTCTATGGTACTGGAGAAAATGGAGATGTCAGTCAGCAATGTCTGGATCATTTCGGTTAAAGAGGCAAATTAAAGACTTCTGGATACACCAGTGTTGCATGAATGGCCCTGTTTTCCCTCCTGCAGAGAGCAGCTAAGACCTGTAATCACCAAGAATACATACGATTTGAGCTGAGTTTGTCTGCTCCCTCCAAGGCATTGAATGCTCCGTGAACATTATGGACCTGGAAAGCAAAAAGGCATATGAAGAAACTATGCTCTGACTTGGTACTCTTGATCTTTGCTTCCCTATCCTATCCTGTAACAAGGAGATCAGCCTGATTCAACCTTTCCGAAAACAAAGCCTCAACCCAGTAAAAGATGACTTGAAATATCTTTCAGTGACCATCACCAGAGACGTTGGTTCCAAGTAAAAAAGTTGATTTCACAACATCTTACAAAATGAAACTCCAAAACCACTCCAAAGCTAAAGGAGTTGCAGTTGGAAGAGGCCAGTTAGGAAATATCTCACAATGAAATTTCACAAGAGCTTTGCATAGTTAACTGTGAAATTCATTTATCAGACTGAAAGGGAAATAAACGGGAGTCATATTCAGGTTAAAACTCAACTACAGGTTAAAACTACAGGTTTACTCCTGTAAAGGTAGCTCATGTCAGAACAGTTGGGCTTGCACAGCTTTAACTCATTAGCCCAGCTTTCACACCATGCACATTATACCCTGGGAGATGGAAAGGACACATGCCAGCACTGCCATCCATACAGCTTTTCCTGCAGCTGGTCCCAGGCATGCAAGTATCTGTTTGCCCAGAATAACAGGATTTCCATCCCATGCCTTCCACATACTATGATCTGTAGTCTGATGTTCACCAACAGCATAATTGATTTGTGAACTCTCTAGACAGGGAAAACCCCACGGCAACAGCTGTAGATTAGAGGTTGCATCATTCACATAATGTACAGTATGCCATACAGAAAGGACAAATAAGTCCACAACCTAGAATTCCTGACCTTAAGCCAGACAACAGGGAAGAAGAGTTTGGAAGAAGTATTTGGTCATGGGTGTGAGAGTTTCACCTCATTAACAGAGCAATGCAATCTTCTTCCCAGACCCTCTCAACAACTGATAGCATGTGGATGTATTTTTTCTCATCCTAATGGCTGTTTACCTATTCTGAATGCTACGGAGTGGATGATTGTTTCGAGGAAGCAGCAATGGAACCCGTTTCTCTCCTGAGAAAGGAAATTCTAGAGAGACAAAATCATCAGCAGGTTCAACTGGCAAGGTGCTGGTAACAAGCACAGAGCAAAAGCAACAGCTGAACCTTCTACAGTGCCTTTCAGTCTGCTAGCATTTCAAATATTTTACACAACAACAACCATTTCCAAACTACAGACTGTACGTATTCTTTACTCATTGTAAAAAGCATACGAGGAAAGAGAAGCCCCTGGACTGGGCTACGGTATTATGTTCCATTCTTGATACAGCTGATAAGTCAGTCTCTTATAGCATATCTGGGCCAGAGACTTTAAGGTCCACTTCAAACACTCTACCAGTAAATATTTGAGCGGTTACTCAGCAAACAACTGTATCTATCCTGTGAGGTATCTGTATATTTGGACTTACATTCTTGTCCTTGGCTCCTCAGCATCCACACTTGTTTATATGTAAAAGTAGTCTGCTCTGCATCTCTCTACACAGTGAGTTTGCAAAGCTGCGAGTTACAGAGCTTCCACTCAGACAAAGCCACCAGATATCTCCACAACTGGTGGAGATATCTCCACAACTGCCACTGTCTGTGGCAGTCACACTAAACTTGCAGAGATACTTGTGGTGGTGAATGAACGCCTGAGTCAATCCATTGTGTTAGAAGTGGGTAATTTCATAGAATTCCTTTCAAGGAAACATTAAGAGTCCACAAGCTAATGATTTTAATATCCATTCAGTGACATCCAAAAAGGCACGAAGGTTTAGCCAGTCCCATAAAGTATGAATGATCAGTAGTGCCATGGGTACCTGATTTGCCAGGTAGTAATTGGTGTTTCAGTTGGTTATGTATGCTCCAGTCTGCAAGCATTTTCAGCTGGTATGATATAGAACACAAATATATGTATAAAAATGTAGTAATTGCAAAACTGGCAATATTGAATAAAACTAAACAAGCTGAAGAACATATTTTCTGATATTGCAAATATTTGTACTAGAACAATTATGTGAATATTCATTCTCAAGATGATTTTGAGTGTTGGCTGATTCCTTTGTTTTACTGATGAAGACTGTTTTCATGACAATGCATTGTTCAGAGTTCTTTGGTGAGAAAAGTGATCAATGTAAATAAAAGGTGAACTTTTTAAGTTGATGAGATTAGGCAAGTGAACAGCTGCTGAGGACAGCTATGTAAGTATGGAAAAACCTTTTGAGAGCTGTGGGTTGTCAGAGCAGAGTTTCTGTGCCATCAGGTCCTTTGGTGCATCTGCCTCTCTTGTCTTTGCAATACCGATGGCATTTGTAACTCCCAGACTGATATTTTACTATGATTTTCATTGTGGAATATTCTGGACTCCCACTACAATACTTGCTGTCCGTAGACTGCTAATTAATCTCTGCTCTACAAAGTGCACAGGTGTGTTCCTTGGGGGAACATACTTGTTTGTACCTTGTTAAGTACCTGGAGGGACTTCAACAAGGAGTAAGCTTTTGGCCACAGTAACAAAATTGCTTTGCAACAGAAAACTTAAGCAAGCCTGTTCAGCCAGCCATTCTCAGGACTGCCCTGTACTACTACCACGACCAAATCTAGTGCTTGGAGTAGTGGCACAGGAGGCTAGTCAGTGGTTTAACAGTGGCAATGCTTTATTCTCCTGCAACATGGACCTCAAAAAGATGTTTGCCAGGGCTTTGAGCACCCTAGGCTTTAACCTCTACAAACAAGTGCAAAGACATATAACTCAGGCAGAGTCCAACAGCAGGCTAAAATAACTTCCAACCTTGCAACTATCAAGGAAAGACAAGACATCTCACAAGGTTAAAACTAGGATTATTCAACACTCAAGAGAGTTCTATGATTAAAAATGTATAATCTCCTACTTTCCACATCTCTTTCTTTACTGGGTTACCTGACATGCAAGAACCTCACTGGTTTGAATTTTGGTCTCATCTACATGAGGGAAAAATCTACAAAAAGTCTGCCGCTATTGTGCATGAACTACTGTTGCAGAACTGAAGGTCATTCAATATCAGATGAGATTTAAATCTCTATTTCAAACAGACTGTTTTTTCTGGAGAACACAGCATGTACCTTAGTGGACCATTCTGGCAGAGGTGGTAACAATCGACAAAAAACTTACTCCCAACACATGACACAAATGAATGAGAAGCTCCTCACCCTCTTTAAGAAATATGAGTATATATTACATCAAAGCAGGTGGAGACAACCCAAAATATTCAAAGGTATATCTAGATAGATTTAAAACTCTCCATACTTGGCTGGCTCTCTACACTGCTTGCTGAGTCTTGGTAGCACCTGTTTAGTGAACATATCCTTCTTTAATTTGTGCTGTTGAACTCGTGTTTGCCTACAGGATCAGCAGCACCTACATGCTCCACTCTTGTGTATGGAGATGATGAGTAATTACTTTGAACTTTGAAAATACTAATCAGAACTTGTCCAAATCAGGAGCCAACTACATGTTTGCTAGACAGGTTTCTCACCACCAGAACTGAAGACGCTTGCTCCTTTGCCCCCAACTGTCCAGGCTTCTCATCTCATTCATGCTGATTCGCACTTCAGCTCCATTACTCAAAGACTCCATGATAAAACAATGGGAACGCTACCTTAGAGCACTGATTTCCCACGCAAACTGCAGAACTCCCCATTAGCACTTACCTAATATTTTTCATAATCTCAGTGTGCTTTACAGACATTAAGCCAAGCTTATTTATATGCTAATATTTCAGCGTTCCCACACAAGATATTTCCTAAAAGAAGCCGGGAGCAGAATCAGAAGACTACAAAGCAACGCTTAGACTTGTTAGCATGAAAAAGGGTTTTGGAAGTGGGTGTACAAGAAGCAGACTAATGAGACGTCTGTGCTGAGGAAAGAAGATTACAGAGAGACTATGGGTAAGCAACGTTTAGGGTGAGTCGCAAACTGGGTGTGCACATATATAACTCCCACCTATGATGCTAGCTCCTTGGAAGTAGGCTAGAGAAGTGCTGTAATCTGTCCTTATTGAGAAATCAGGAATTATTACATAACTTGCAACACCTGGTGAAACTCTATCCACTGGGCAAGTGCACACATTCAGCTTCTTCCTAGCAGGGAACCGGCAGTTCTAACTTGTGTTTTATAGAACAAATTTGACTAATAGGTGTCTGCTATACAAGTACAGTGAAGTGAATTAAAAAGAACTTGACTGGTGCCATGGTAAAGACAGTAGTGAGCACACATCTTCCCTTAGTATACTCACTGCTCCTCTGCAAAGACAGTCAAGATTTCTTTGCTCTATTAATACCGAAAACAGTACTGCATAGGATTTTGCAAAGCCATGAATTATCATTTCTACTCCCTGCAGGAAGATAGCCACGTAGTTTTCCAAAAGCACTTTCAATTTCAGATGAAAACAGCAAAGTTACTCTAGGACTGAACATTGCTCCTTCCTGAAGTGGTGGCATGTAAAGAGTTTGCGAACTCTTCCAAACTGAGTGTACATTACATGAATGCAAGGGATGGGCTTGCTTACCCAGGCAGTCTTTTCTTACATCCTCCCCAGACTGCACATGGCCCTTCCATAAAACCAAAGTGTCTAATATTAAAGTCACTCTAATTGCATTCATTCCCCTAGAGCCAGGGAATTTTCAGGGAAGAGAACTTACCTGTAACTTGTCCCCAAATGAGAGCTTGTGGATGATATGAGTCATGTCAGGATTCTGAGGCTGCGCAGTGGCACTGTGTGTTGACACGTGAAAGTTACCAGGGACCTAAAATTAGTCAAGACAAGGAAGACAGGATTTCACATTTTATCCCTCAAGGCATTGCTAGGCTCTGCGATATGAAGCAGAAATGCCTGGATCCATACAGCCTGGCAGGCTGTATCTACTTAGCAGTGGACAACCTCTGGCATGCCAGAGAAAGGCTCTGAAATACCTTCCTGCACTTGACCAACACCACCATAACTGCATACAGAGCAGAGATCGGTTACATTCCGCAGCCCAAGAGTCTGGCACCCTCACATTGCTACTGCTGCTGACTAGAAGGTGATGAGTGGATCATTCCCAACTTCAGGGATTCCTAACACTTAAGGCTATGTCTTTCATCCCTATTAAAATAAGATTCATGTCTCTGACAGGCAACAAACAGTTGCTTAATGTTTTACTCCCACATCTCGCATTTGTAAATGGGCCCACTGCTGCAGAACAACCCAAGAAAGCTGTGGATATACTCTTATTGTACTACGGGTCACAAGCGTTTGAGAAGATTGTACGTAAGAATAAGTTTTATAAAAAAGAGAAAAAACACCACCAAAACCAATGGGGCTTTCCATACAAACTAAGCTAGATCTTCAGCTTCTAACCCTGGCAATAGCCCTTCCAAGTACAGGTTTTTCTGGTTTTAATTTTTTAAATGGAGGGAAGTACAAAGTTCTGAAAAATACAGATTTCACCTAAGGATTCAGTTCCAAAACAGAAAATGAGCACTGGTGTCCTTCTGACAGGATCACTCTAGCATGCACACAGTTTTCAGGTTGCTAGCCCTACTCCATGAAGTCTTTCAGCAGATTCAGCTCAATCACTGTTACGGAGGGTGCAAGAATTTTTTCCTATCCAGAAAAGGTTGGGAAATTAAGCAGCACTGAGGAGCAATCTGACACGGCCTAAGACAAGAGTGGGAGGATGGTTATACAACTGGTGCCCATTGTGCTCTCT
Organism: Haliaeetus albicilla; assembly: GCF_947461875.1. NCBI lineage: Eukaryota > Metazoa > Chordata > Aves > Accipitriformes > Accipitridae > Haliaeetus > Haliaeetus albicilla. The sequence continues at coordinate 11,294,013 of NC_091509.1, read as the reverse complement.
GCAGAGACACCTCACCAGCAGGGCCACGGGAGGCCGCATGTCGGTTCCATGTGCTTTCAGGAAAGCTAATTTAAATGACTTGAGGAACAGCAGTGCACTCCTGGGAACACTTTCAGGTGTGGACATAAGCTGTGTCATAACTCTGCAGTAAGTAGTACACACAGTCACCTCACTGTTACTTTGTCCTCCCTCTTCAGGTCTGAGAATAACACCCAAGTGCAACCCTTGGTCAAGTTTCAAAGCCTGGCCATGTCCCACTCCAGATAGCAGCTCATACAGAAGCCTGTACAATTTCTGCCACGGGACTGAAGACTTCCAGCTCATACAAGTTCAGGCTTTCAGAGCCAGAAGTCCTGGGCTGGGTCCCGTACCTCTGACAGCAGTCTCAACCACTATATGAGACAATGCAATTAGTGGCCTTTCACAGATTAGGCTGTGAAGGGAGCTCCTCACTGCCACATACAGCAACGCCCTTTTGAGTTGCTTTGGTGAGAACACACTGCATCTAGCAGACAAAACCCCAAGTATTTCAGCTCTCTGCTTTGGGAATTAACTGAACAAGAACTACCTTTCAAGAAGCCCTTTCCCAGTTTTGTGGACTTTCAGCTGACAGTAATCTTGGTGGCTTAGAGGCAAGGAAAGAAACGTCCTCTTTTTAAGTCCCTAATCCTTTCTATGCCATAGAATCAGTAAGAGGTTCTGCCTGTTATTTTTAGATGCGATTTAACATGACCTGGGAGGAAAAGAAGGAAGTAGGATTTTGTAGCCTGTGGTACATGAGGAGGCGTGAATAAAGGGTGTGGCCTTCTTAGGACATCAGTGGGCCCCACCACTGCCTCCCCCACCCCAGCTAGTCATCTCCAGCATTACATAGCAAGATTATTCAATTCTGAACACACCCATCCCAGAGAGGAGCCTCCTCCAGGCCTGGATTTTCATTCTTTGAGACAGAAGTGGAGCATCCCGACAAAGCACACGCAGAGGCTGCATGCATGTATTCCAAACATCTCAGCATGGAGCCGCTTCTCTGTTACACTGGCACCCTCTAGTAGAGAACATTCCTGTCATTCTGCGGCTCTTGGAACAAAAGAGCACTTGGACAGAGACATTGCCAAAGACCTCCGCACAGTGAGTCACGTTTTGGAGGTGCAAAAGTTGTGAGGAGTAAACATAGAAGCCATTTGCCATTTGTAGGGAGTTCATACATCCCCTAAACATTAGGCTGCTGCACTGAAAGAGACAGCACTGGCCGCAACACAGAGCCACTCTCTGCTGTTAAGCAATGCTATTTCGATTACCTGTTTTGGAGAATGAAGAAAAAGTCTGATCATTCTCTGTGGGTCTAACTATGCAGCCTCCTCTCCCCATACCATTCTGTATCACCGAAAGACTTAACCTCACCACTGATTAGGGACATGAATGTACACTCTACAGGAGAGACACCGACACACAGATTTTCATGAGCATTTTACAAATGGATCTTGCTAGCATTTCCCCAGCTAATACACACTCACCCACTGTCATTCTTACTCACCTTGTTGATGCTGAAATGGCCCTCAAACCTGCAGCCATCCCCATTATTGAGAGGTATCTTCATCGAGTTGTCAATATGACCCACTTCGTGCCTTCCCATTTCATCTTGGATGTCTAGTCCAACTACTGCATGGGTGGGAGAGGAGGAGATAAAAAAGTCAAAAGAAATAACAGGAAGGTTGCATAGGAAAAGCATGCATTGCTTTTACTGGGAAAAAAATCCATGTCTTCTTCCTGACATTTGACTAAACTGTGCTAGTCACATCATTTGTCAAATATTAATTGTTATACCAGCTCTTCAGAAAGAACTTTGTAACCAAACTTTTCAGACTGCCTGTTTGACACAAATATACCTCCCATACCCTGCCAGCTGACTGGAATCTCAATTACATAAATAGAAAAAGTTCAGGTGGACAAGGCAGATGATTTGTAAAAAGCCAACAACTAGCTGGTGCATTCAGAGTTACAAATGAAACCTGGGAGGCTTCTTGCTCCCAGAGACAAAAAGGTCGCTATGAAAAAAGGAAACGAGATTTAGAAAGAAGTCAGCAAGGGAGGTCAGCCACTAACACGGGCTGCAGAGTGAGCACAGGGTCCAAGAAAACAGGTGTTCTGGTCAGGAACGGAAAGCAATGGGGTATTGGCAAAGGCTGCAGCTACTTGATCTCCATCCACCCTATTACAGAAGAAGGGCCACTGTACCAGTTTGGGCCAGTTTCAAGTATTAGTTAAAACACAGACTAAAACCGATAAGTGAAAAAGGGTACTCACATTCACAATGCAGGTTTGGCAAACTGATGTTCAGATTCACTTCTATTTTACCTCCACTATCTTTGTCTGGGTCATCCACATAGAGCTCATTAACTCTGGAGGACAGAAAACACAGGTGAGTTCAGGCACACAGCTACTTTCCACAGGAAAAAAACCAACAGCTTGCATGGGAAGGGAAAAAAAGGAGACTTTGAAGCAGGGAGTTGACTGTGTGACAGCTGCAATAAAGTTACAAGACAGAGAGCAGGAAAAGCCCTCCACAACTGCATGGGGACAAATCATGATTTAATTTTACTTCTTGCTTGGCAAGTGCAGGAGGCTTTAAACAAGTCCCTTGCACCAGCAGAAAACAAAACTCCTGCTCTGATTTATGCTTCCTGCTCCCTTACCTAACCTGAGTTTCCAGAGGTGATACAAAACAAGAGTGTAATGTTGAAGAGGTGGCAGGCTAGTGTGCTAGCCCTCCGCATACCTGGGCTGTTACTCCTTTTGGGAAAGAGGGAAGCATGTGCTTTCCGATCTGTTTCATAGTTTTAGCAAAAGGCCGCTCTCAACTATCCCACAGGAAAGCTTATTTGTGTAACTAATTGCCATTTGTCACTGCCACCCAGTTGACAGAGCAGTGGCAAGAGAAGACAGCATGGCATACTTGTATCTCCCTCCTTAGTATCTCATTTCAATCTATGAATGGTAACCAAAAGCAACGACTGAAATTCAGAAGAGGATTTGAGCCAGGAACAGATGGGAAGAAACATCCTGGACAGCAGGATCTAACACACTATGCAACAGTCTCCCGAAGAGTAATGTTGTTTCATAGCACCCACAGTGCTCGCACATATTTCACAAAGACAAAATACAGATATAGAGTAAAAGGAATACAAGAGTATAAATATTTGTTGTTGGCACATACAATCCATCTGACATGTAAAATATAAACCCCAAAAAACCCAAAGCAAGCACAGCCAAATTAGCTGAATGGTCCTAGAGAATCCACTCCAAGGAAACCCATGACACTGAACTGAGAAGATGGCAAGGTTACCTAGCAGCTCTTTCTCCCTCAAAGCCCAACACTAGTCAGCCTCATCAAATAAGAAAATTTGACAATTTGTCTTCCAGTTTGACAGATTATAAAGGTATGGGAACTAATGTTCAAGCTACATAAAATAAACTACCTTCCCTAGTAAGTGCTCTGTATTATTTTTGTTTAATGCTCAAAGTGCGTGAAACCCTTTGACAAGCCCTTGCTGAAGACTCTATATGCTAATAGACAAACCAGACTAAGGGCAGCTACAAGACAGATTCAAAGTGATTTTGCTCTGGTGATACATCTCTGGACCACAATGAACTGTTTGCCCTGTGGATTCAGAAGAAACAAGCCTTCACCCTGAGAAACACACAGCTGCCAATTTTTTTGGACGTAATTACTCACAGGTCAGTGGGGTTTACAGACACTCATTTAAAACCAGCACAGCATTTGTCTTCAGCTTCACAGCCCTACCTTTCTCTGTCTTTAATTGGCTTGACAAGTTGCTTGCAATCATTACTCAACGTATTTTTCAAGTGATTAATAAAAATGACACAGAGGGAGGGGAAAGATTGCTCATCAGTGACCTAGTTAAAAGCTTCTTGGCTGAGCCCTCTTCTACCGGGTGGAATGCATTAAATCTTCTACGTGTTTATTACTGGCAGATTGGGTACCGATCGGGATTAAGTCATATGTCCAAATAAGGTTTTGAGGAGCAGCTCCAGCCAGGACAGGCATTAATCCCCCAAAGCAATGCACCTTTTTGTGCTCCCCAAGTCCTCCCATCAAGATTCTCCTGTTTCATAACAGCCCCTGGCTTCTTCACAGCTCTCTGCCATCTGAGATGTGGGCCATGCCCAGCCAGTGCCATGGGCAACTTGATGTTACTGGCAAAAAGGAGCATTCGCGCCAGGGCTGGGAGAGAAGCGCGTCAGGTTCAGCAGCGCAGCTGAACATCCCAGCTCTTTGGAAGAAAGCTCTAGGAAGGTCAATATTTATATTTGCTGATTTCCAATTCCAAACCTGTCAGAAAACGTGCCATCAGTTGAGGTCTGTAAGCAAAGGCGCATAAGCCTTTCAGTGATAAGCGAGTGAGAAATGGTTGCTGGCAGAAGTCAAAGGATAAACTGTGCAGAGGGACCCTATGGGAGCTCTTACATAGGAAGGCAAGTGGTGAGGTCATTCAGTTGCAGACTGGATCACTGAGGAAAAGAGAAGCAGGCCAGTTTGTCCATGTCACATAGGCCATTAGTCACAGATAAAGGAAACTGGTTTCCTGTCCTGCACTCTGGTCACTAGACCAACAGTTCCCAACCTGTCCCTGGGGCAAGGCTCACGGCCACTTCCTCCTCCTCCTCCTCTTTACCTAGTAGCCCCCTGCCCCTCTCCTACTCATGTTCCCAATTTCATAACCCTATCTATCACTCCTTAGACATCTGACAGCTCGTGACAGTCTGTCCTTCCTTCCCCTCCCTTGGACCTGCAGTGCCGCCTTTCATGGAGCACCCTGCCTGCTGAACCCTGCTTCTCCCTCCCAGCTCCGGCCACTGCCGCCTCCTGGCAGCATCAGCTCTTGCAGAGGGCCCAAGCTAACAAACCCAGCAAGGTTTCTTATCAGAGGCTCCAAAGCGCACCCTTTGTGTTGACCTGCTCTGTTACTGAGGTTCCCTCTCACTATGGGGAACCAAGGGCACAATGACAACACAGCACAGCCTGCGCTTGTTGGGGCAAACCTAAGAAGCAACGCCATTGTTTTCAACAAACTAGAAATTTCAATCCCAAAATACATTCTGGAAACCTCACAGGTAAAGCAAACTTCCAGGGTCAAGGCTATTCCATCCAGGATCTCCCCGTGAACCACCACCACCTACGTCTGGATAGAGCTGGCAGAGAACTGGCACTCACGCCTCCCTTGCTATCCTCCCCCCCCCCCAGGGCCAAGAAGCCAAATTGCACCCAGCTTTCCTACTATTTAATCGGACAATCCTGGGATGTTGGGAAAAGCACTATTTACCACCTCTAGCAACTCTCCCTGAAGGGATAACATCTCCAGTGGAATAAATGAAGTTGGCTCTAATTTATAGCTGTCTCTCCTGGAACATAAAGTGTCCCAGGAGTAACAGTGCTTAACAGTGAATCTGGGATGGTCACAAGGAAAATAAAACCTGAGGTCAGGCAGAAGGACACTGTAAATGCAGCTGCTTCTATGGCTGTTTAGAGAAGCAGCGTATAGGGTCGTATTGTGACTCCAAAAATGGCACGTACCTCCTCTGACGACCCTAAGCACATAGGATTTGGTATTTTACTGGTTGCTGTTAAAGACTATTAGAATAAAAGTGGCACAATAAAGCAGGGGTGAGGTGCAGAGCTATGAAAGTACAATGAGGGCAATAGGACAGGTGAGAGGTGGACCTCTCCCCCCACGGGGCCTTCCACTACTGATTCAAGGAAAGGGAGGAAAGTTTCTCCAGGCAGCAGGAGCCATGATCCACACAGAAAGAATCTGCTTCACTTCTAGAAAGAGCCACTTCGAAATGCTTCACATTCCTGAGTGGTGCTGCTGGGCTTCTCAGTTGCTTATCCCATTTGCTTACAAAACTTGCAGCATTACACAGAAAAAAATTGGAGGGACTTTGGCTAAGATTGCAGATCATGCAAATGGCACGCGAGAGAGAATGAAAGCGGGAAACGGCAGCCAGAGGGCTCAGCATTTCTTTAAGATTTTACCCAAAGAAAGCCAGACCCGTTCCCCATGCTTTAGGACTTAGATTTATGACACAACAGCTTTGTTTCCTCAGAAACAAAACTTCCCCAGTAACTTATTTCTACCCAGCAGCCCTGGCCACTAACATTAGACTCTTCAGCACTTGAACAGCTGAAGAACCTGTGACCCTTTGAATACAAGATGAGACACACTGCACCGACCTTTCAGAGCTTCACACACTGCCCGGGTGCTCTCTAAACACATCTTCCTTGTCCTCTGTCCTTATTGTCCTAGTCTCTACTTCAAGTTTTAGCTTTTTTTTTCTCCCTTTTTCACAGCGAACAACCAGGCACCCTCCTCCCCAGTCATCAGCCATACACAAAATACAACCACTTATTCCAGCAAGCTGCATTTTACCTTGTCCTCCAACTCCCAGGAAGCACTCGCTTTCTGCTCTCCAGGACCCTAAGCCTAAAAGGGAAAGTAATTATTCTTTCTTGAGGGCGCCCAAAGCTTCTCAAAAGACTTTCTCAGGCGAGCTCTCTTGGCTCTGCTTGCCATTTCAGCTCTAATCAACCACCTTCTAGAAAAACAACCATCTGAAGCCAAAATACCTGCACTACCATCTTTTCAGTTGTGCCAGACCAGAGGAGACCCAACACAGGACAAACAACCCATCATCTTCTCAATTTTTGTGAAGAAACAACAAGCAGGTCAGCAAATTCTCCACTGTGTAATAAATTGTGCATATGTCTATTGCTCTGCCATTTGTAATCTTCCTTCTATGCCCTGAATCTCAATCAGTTCTTCGTTGAGAAGGTCTTTGTCCCAGATTAGGTCTTGGCTCAGCTGTGAAGCACAGAAAACACACTGTCCTACAAAGGAAGGAATTACAGTACTCCAGGAGGCAGGAAGAAGGAGAAGGGTTCAAAAGACGTCAACGTAGATTTGAGTCAGAAATTGCAAATGACATCATGACACGACCTTCCGCTTCCTGCTAACCCACACACGTACATTAGGACAAACGGCATAACAACACTTCACAAATATATAACACCTTTTATTAGGTAATCTCCAAGTTACTACGCAAACATTAATTAAGCTTCTTAGCACCCCTGAGAGGTAGGCAGCTAAGTATTACATCCTTCTACAGAAAAGTGTCTTGTCTCAATGTCAGTCCATGGCAAGAGCAGGCTTACAACTCCCATTCCCCTCTGACCCTTAGGCTATATTCCCTATGCTGGTCTGGTTTGCTCCAGCATTTCATCTGCATCAACTGGATGAGCTGGTGGAGTTGGAGTTGCATCTCCAGGTTAGTGTCAGAACATATGAATTGTAGCACTGTGCTCATGGTGCAGATGGCTTATGCTCTGAGGTTACAGGTTCCAGCAGAAGGAACTGTTGTTGCACCAGGATCACACTCTGCTGCTTACAGTAGGTGCAGCTTGACCCTGCAGGTTGTTATGAGAAATTTTCATGGGCCAAGAGCCACAAGACACATTCCACATACCTTGGACAGCTAAGGGACAAAAAAACCTCTGAAGGCAGGTATGATAACAATTCTGCTTCACTGCAGGAACAGTCTTGGGCATGCAAATGAATCCAGTGCGAACAAGCAACGTTGGCCTCAGAAGCTCCTGGTGCTTTGCTTCCTCCCCATTCAGGGTACCTGACAGCCTGCACGAACACTTAAGTCATGCTGCATGTGATGTAGCCCTGGCATAGGAGCTGGGCTGTGTGATATTCATAGACTGGACAAGGTATTTTTCATAAAGATTAAAGCAAGAAGGCGTCCCCAGTGAATGATCTGATCACCTTAAATGAACAAATGATTTGGACACTGCTCATGATTTATGGTTTTAGGCAAAGGCAATATTTTTATTACAGATATTTTAAGTGATTAATTGCCTTGCAGGGGTGCACAGCCTTCCAAGTGGCAAACTTGTTACTTCAGCCTGTTCTTTCCCTGTTACTACATTAAAAAAAAAAAAAGAAAAAAAAAAAAGGAAAGAAAAAGAAAACACTGCCAGGAATGGTCTGTTGCTTTCTAAATGTGCTGTGGCAGATGAATTATTGTTCAGCAGCTACATTCATACTGCAGCTATCACATTCATACTCTCCTACCCCTTCCCCTGGCTGCCAATGCAAGGCAGACTAGATTAGTTAATTACACCTTTCCTCCATAATGATGGAATACTTGGAAAACTCTAATTGATCCTACAGAACATAATTCATGACCTAATTATGGTGATAAAACTGAAAGATTATCACCTTGCCAGCTATTAACTTCTAGTGCTGATCTGAGTTAATTGGAAAAGAGATAGGTGATTTCTACATTCTTGACTCCCAACATAACAGCACGATGAATGAGGAAGGCTGCTGAAGGTATGCCGAGCAATTTCTAGCCCTCAATCTACTCTCAACTCTCAACCTACTACTGATCCTGCCCAGGAAATACCAGGCACGTTTAACACTTTAGCTTCATTTCTTCAGCCGTTTGAGTCATTTGCTCAGTGGGACAGCCGAGTTTGATACTGTCAATTTTGCAGAGGTTCAAATGTGGAGCAGGGACCTCCTTTTCTTTATCTGTCTTTTACAGAATTGAGGAGGTTCATCTAGGTTCTTGTTTTGGACTAAGTCTTCAGTCACTCTCAGTCTGGACAGAAAAAAAAAAAAAAAAAAAAAAGAAAAATCATGAAGATCCTTGATTTCCAGAGTTAAACTCACTCTCCCTTTAACTGCAATGATGGTTTGTGGCTGAGCAAAGAAAGAAAAACTTCTTCCCTCACCAGCCCTTCACAGTGCTTTTCCTGAAAAGGATGTAGCCCCACCTAAGAACCAAGCTTTGATTTCCCTCATGGCTGCTCAGGGGCACTGCCTGTTAGGGTCATGCAATAAATCTAGAAGATGAGAAACTAAGAGTTTTCTACCCTGCTCAGGGCTCATCTCCAGAGGAAGCTAGTCAGCAGCAAAATAGGATGTGCATTTACAGTGCGTTACCTATGCCACATGAACTTCCTGCATGTCCGCTGTAATGCGCAGTGTCTTAGTTCGGCTTCCTAACTGAAGTAAGCTCGTGTGCACAAATGCAATCTTAGCGCTCATTAGAAATACCCACACGAGTTATGACATAGCTACTGTGATGCATGCTGTCTTCCCCACATAGGTAATCTGTTTGGTTTTAGTGTTATGACTGTTATCCTCAAGATGAGGGTGTAATTTCTTGGCTTTCTGCCACCCAGACAAGTCCTTAGCAGTTGAGACTATAAATGCTAAGACAATGGGCTAGTCAAGGAAAAACAGCTTTGACATTGGGCAAGAGTAACCAAACTGAGATTTCTAGTAATACCAGGAATTTTAAGTTGCTACAGCCATATGAATGTAGAAGAAAGTCCAACAGTGGGTAGAAGCTAGCAAGTATTAGGGGTTAGCATGGTGTAGAGCAGACCTTATTTTCTCATGCTGCAGCCTAAGTTCAACAAACCACACCAACCTCTCACTTCAGATGCAGATACCAAAGAAACCTCCCTTTGGTGAGAGTTAGACAGTTAATCCTGTGGGTACCACTGCTGTTGAGGTTGCTGCTGACTTGCCCTGAAGCAGGCTGTCAATGCACACACACCATGCACAATTACTTGGCATAATAGGGCTATGAGTTAAGCATGAGTCCACATCAGTGAACTTGGTATGTCTCTGATGTAAGGCACCAGGCCAAGCGCTCTTGATTTCACCTTGCCACCAAAAAAGTGCAGCTATCCCCATGCAATCTAGCTTTGTCAAGCACGACTGCTTTAAGGGAAATATGACATGAGGAGAAAGACTGATGCAGTCTCATAGTATAGCTGGCACTGACAAAGCAGGAAAGCTCACCCCACATAAGCACACTCTAGTTAATCATTCAGATCCTGGCTAACACCAGGAAACTTCAAGCTGGGAGAGATATCTGTTGTAGGAGACTCTTAATACAAAAGAAACTCAAAACTTGCAATAAAAGTTGATGGGAATTGAACAGTTTGCACATAAGGAATCTTCCTTATCTTCAAAAATGTTTGATTCATGGACAAACAAGGCTCAAAATATTTTTGTGAGATACTATCGCAGCAGTTATTTGCTACCACCCAGTTTAAATGGTGGCACAGAGTTCTCACACCGTTTGTTCCAGACCACGTAGAGCTCAACACTTCTGCACCTTTATTCCGAACGATGAGACTATTCTGCCTCCAACACACTGCCAGTAATACACGCTTGAAAGAGAAGCACAAGAGGTTCGCACCATCTTTGAACACCTTTAAGGAACTGGTTTCCCAGAAGAGAAAGCAATGAGTAAGAAATGGAAAAAGAAAAGTTTACTTCTACTTTAGAAGTTGCTGAACTGGGAAGCACTTTGTTATGTGACTTTCTGAAGTATTTCCGCTGTTACAGGGGGAGCCTATTCACAAATGCTGTGGGTGATCTGTTCCCAGCAAGAGAGATTCTGATGACCTATAATGCATCAGAAGGAGGTTTTCATATTCTGCGAGCTATTGTGTTGGACGGTCCATGACGAATCAGTTTCCTGCATTCATGTCTCTCAGTCTCTTCCATGACATCCTCGCTAAAATTTTACTGCTTTATTGCTTACAAACACCTCCGCCCCACGCAGTTCCTGCTGGGAAAGGCAGTTTACCATCTCTCTGACATTTTAATAAGAAACGTGCCAGCTGAGCACACAGGAACTTGTAGCACCCCTAATATCTTTGCGGAAAATGCATCATCTTGTTAAGAAAAAAAGCATGAAGAGGCCTCAGAGAATCAAACAATTTTGCTGTTCAAAAAGAAATCTCTAGTCAGGAAACTACCACTACATAAAGCCATGTGCACTCAAATAATTGGATCAAAATTACGTAAATATTAGTAATTCCTCTGGTAAAGCATCAGCTAAAAAAAAAAAGAAAACCAGATGAGAGAATGACATCTAAGAGGAGAGCAAGAAAAAGTACTATTTTACTTGAAGTGATTTGTCTAGCTTTTCTCTATTTTTTAAAACAATAAAACCAAGAAAACTGAGCTCCTGCAAGAAGTGGGTTGACAAGGTGACCCTAGTATTTTAAAAGCAAATGCATGGAACTGAATTCAAAGAAACAGTGAGTAAGAAACATAAGATACCATCTCTGAAGTAAATGTGCAGTGGGCATAAAAAATTAGCTAGAGCTAGATTACACTACTGTCTTAAGGTTAAACATTACTCAAGGTTAAAATTATTCTTGAAATTATAATCTTGACCCAAGTCAGAGCTGCACAAAAACAATGAAAAAGCCACATGGTTATCAGAAGCCACGTAAAGCATGGTCAATCTAAATACGGCACATGAGTCCAACGTGTTTCAGAGCTTTTTTGCTCAGCAGTGACATCTGTTGCTATCTGGACCATCATATAAGTCTGACAGAAGTTCCACCCTTCCTAACTATCCAGGAACTATGCATCACAGTCCAGTGAGCTCACTGCCGCATCAGCAGGATGATGGAGAATGTTTCCTAGAACCCAAACCAAAGGTACCCGTGTTAACAGTTACTAAGAAAAGTTTACTTCAAGGCAGGAGGAGCATGAAAAGAGCGGGGCGGAGGGGGGGGGAATCTGATTAACTAAAATACTTGTTCTGTGAGCAAATTTTTAAAGTGGAAATTATTTCCATTTTGCTCAAAGCAAGGTCCTAAAGAGGTTACCTGGGACAACTTGTCTTCAGGCACAAAACCTGTCAACTAAGTTTCCAAGTAAGGCTCAACAGGCAAAAAGAAAGAAGATAAAACTCGCGCGTGAGTAAAGCTATCTGCCTGTATCAGAGATTTAGCTCTGACATTAAAAAAAAAAGGGTATTACTAACATTAAACTAATAATAATTTGCATTTTATGCAATTCATTTTTCCAAAAAGCATCTCCAAAAACATCTAGTGAAGACTGGCAGAATGTGATACCCGTTCCATCCACAGGGAAGCGAGGGGAAAAGAAAATGTCTTGTCAGAGCCCACCATATCTGCAATGGGACCCCACAGTCTCAGAGCACAGACCACATGAATCCAACCAGTAGGCACCACACATTTAAACATATGGCATCGCTGATGAAAAATATACTAGTTTTTGAGAATCACTTTGAATCAAACAAGTACAGAGGAAAGTGCTTATTCAGGAGGAGAGGGGAAACAAATCTCAGATGAGGGCAAGAAATCAACAGCCTAAGGAGGAAGAGGGAAACTGCAAATAACTGGCATTGATCATCGTAGCATTCATGCTACCTTACACCTGATCACCAGAGAACTGAAAAGGGTCAGAAGCTTTTGATGTGATCTGTGGTCATATGAAAAATATTCACTGTGCTCAACAGAGAAATCCAGTATGCAGCTAATAAAAGATCATGCAGCTCTGGAACAGTTTTCTCTATCAGAAATATTTTAGAACCAAGTTTGCCTAGCATACTTCAGTAAATTAAAAAGCTGAATGAATCTGAGAATTTGGGCTCAACCGAAAGGAATCCAAACACCATTAGACAACTAAGTGACCTGGTGAAACTACAGGCACATTTCTCCAAGGTAACAGAGTAAAGCTGTAAAGAATCACATACGCGCATACATTCAAACAAAGGAAAACACGATTTTTACTTACATTTCAGTGGCTATGAATCCGGTGAGCTCAGACAGGAAGAGAAACAGTATGAAGAGACAGCAGCAGACAGAGACTGGAAAAGAGGCAAGGAAGGGAAAAGGTTAGTTTCATATCTCTAACAAAGGCAAAAACTGTTTTCACCCAGGCATATTACTCCCCCCATGGATATGCCACCCAGACACCCCTGAGAACTAACACTCTTTAGAGACAGTAACCCAGACGAGGCCATCAGAGCACAGACTTCAATGGCACACCAATACCCAACATCTTGCTGGGTATTGTAATTCTTGGGCCACCTTTCCTATCATGATTTCCATCTCCCCATGGCTCCTGCATTCTTCATCTTCAGCACACAATGTTGGTCTGCCAGCTCTCCCTCCTTCTTGACAAAGCTGCTTGACAATATGACTTCTTTGGAGCCCTTGCTCTGAATGTAATTTTATTACTACTAAAACCTCCTGAAAGGGAAAAGAATCAGCATCTCCTTGCTTCAAAAGCATACAGTCAGCTACACAGTGTTTTGTGGATTAGGAGACATTTTGGTTCTTTGTCAAGTTCTAAGGCTAAGTGTAAGTCATCTTACAGCATGCACTATCCACTAGACAGAGCTGGTACAGCAGAGACGTGGCAATAATGGACTAGTCTAGCCAATGCCTGATACTTCTCTAATTTCTCCATTTGCCGATATATTGACTCTTCAGAGAGGGAAAATTCCCAGTGAAGGGAATTGCAAAGTACCTGGACAACAAGTCCCATATCTTTTCTAAGAATACCAACCTAGAGTTAAAAGTAACTGGTATATTACTGGTTACTCTTCACCAGGAAACTATTCAAAGCATTGTACAGTGACATTCACGCAGCAGTGACAGTCATTGACCCACACAGGAGGGGCTGGAAGGAAGGACAGCTGTAAATCCTATTGAGCAGGGATGATTGGAGTAGACAAGGATGTGCCAACTCAAGAAGACAGGGCTGCAATGTCTATTTGTCTTAAATAAAATACCCAAGTTCACCATGAATCACTATACAAAAGAATAAACCACGAAATGGCATACTATTCCAGCGCTGTGACAACAGGAGTACAATCTGGCTCACCCCTCAATCCCAGCAGTTGCAGTGACCAAGCACTCTTTGGAAATGACCACTTTACCATAGCCACTAATTAGGATTAAGAAATCCTTAAGAAAAACCCTGCTCCTCAACTTTATTCCACATGACCTATACAGCTTGAATACCCATTCCTTTGGGAAGCTCAAGCAACAACTGGCTGGGGATCAATTTTATCATACAATTGTGCCTGTCCAAACTCCCTTGGTAGAGAATGTGAGAGGCAAGGGAAGGAAAGAGGAGGTACTTAAGGCAAATACCAAGACAGACCCTTGAGTGACCTAAACCCTTGTGCCTCATTCTTCAGATTAGTCAGTTTATAGTTCTGAGGAAAGAGAAATGCGTTGCTTCCCCTTTCTCATCAGAGTCTTTTCAAGGGTGGATTAATTTATTGACCCTCTGAAAAGTACAAGGGACTAAAAGAGATGCCAAAAAATCCATTAGCTGGGATGAAGAAAGAGAGAAAAGGGAAAAGTGAAGTCAAAAACCAGTAGGAAAATGGGAAGCAAGAGGGGGTGTTCATTTCTAAAGAGAAACCTCAGATGGTTACACAGTTGCTTCTAAGTCTTGGCTGTGAAGACACAGAAGAAAATACTACTTAACTCAGCTAAGCCATTGGCATGGTGCACCATGCAGTGAAGAGGAGGAGAATGGTCTACTTAAAGCACAGCAGCAAATTCTTATAAGAACACATACACCTATGTAAAAGCACAAAAAAAGTAACCTAAGCACAAGACTAGTTGATCCAGTGTTTCTTAATCACCAAACAGCAGGGACACAAGATCTCTGATCTTTGGCAGTATGTAGGGGAGAGCATTTGACAGACACAACCCTTTCTTCTTTAATTGCTTCCCATATTCATCTCTGCTTGTTAATCATCCTGTAAAGGCTTTCCACAGCATCAGCTAGACCTCTCTGCTCTCCAGTACGTCTATGCAAGCCTGGTACTACTAACTGTAAATTCTCTTCCAGAGCTTTCTCTCTCTTCCAATTTTTTAACTTTCTTCTCTGCCATTCACATCATCAAATTATCTTCTCCTTTTCCAGTACACAAAGTATTCACTCTCTCAAGTCCATCTTCCAATTCAGCTCTTGTAGTGAAGGCTTGTGACAATACTCACCAAATACAGTACAGTAAAATTCCTGCAAGAATGCCCTGAAATACAGTACAGTAAAAAGTCCTGCAAGAATGCCCTGAAACACCTGGCAGGGACTGACTTTCAAAGCTCCTCAATGCTTTTGCCAATATTCAAACTTCACAGTCAGTTTTCAATGTGTAAAAGAGATTACTGAAGGTGGACATGAGAGGGGTATATAAAAACATGAGCAGCCTTAAAGAGATGAACGGGGAACAACCACTCACTGTCTTTTCCAGTACGGGAATGGGAGGGAAGGGGGAGGTTAAAAATAAGACAAGGTTTTTCTTTATGTAACACCTAACAAAATTCTGAAAATTCTTGACTATGGATGTTGAGGATATTTTTTAAAAGTCTGTAAGATTTCAAAAAGGAACCATCCATGCCCCGAAGAAGAAATCCAGTGAGGACTACTAAACACAAAGGAACCATCTCTAGCTCAGGAAGTCCAGAACTGCCAACTGACCAAAGCCTGGCAAAGCATTTAACCTGTCCTCATGCTCTTCCTCAGGCATCTGCTGCTGACCACTCCTGGGAAGAGGATGCTAGGCTACAACAGATATTTTCACTGACCTAGCATGGCCACTCTTGTGTTGAACTCTTCTTGTACACAGACATTTTCAGGGCAGGAGAGTGTCTTGGGCATGAGACTTATGTGAAAGTCTTATGCGTTAAACTGTCTCTAGAGCCAATGTTTTTTCAGACACAGAACATGAGCTCCTCTCCTTAGCGTGGAGCTGCAGGCATATACGATGTTCCCAGTGTAAGAATTTACGCACACAGTGCTTCAGCTACTTATTTCATAGTGAAGGCCTTTACTTGCTTCCATGCAAATGTGCAGTTCCTGCCACCCACATTTGACAACTTTATTATATTTGGAAAAGTAGATTAAAGGCTAGGATCAGACAATTCATGCACTGTGATGTTCCCACAGAGCTCGAAGGACCATCTAAGACAGGTTTCTTAAAACTCTCATATGATTAACAGAATCAATATATCAAAGGTTGCTGGTGTTAGACATACTGAAACACACTGCTGTTGGCTAATCAGTAATCCCAAAAGGATGGGAAATTCTGCCAAGTTTTTTTTTTCCCCTACACTAGCTTCGACAACCTAACGTTTTTGTACATATCCCTTCTGATACATACCCCATCTATGTACATTCCTGACTCTTCCTCTCCACCCCACAAGAAATGAAAGAAACGCAAAGTGTATAACACATCATGCAGACTGAGAACGTGGGTCCATGTCTATATTAAGGCATAAAATTAATAGCATTTATTATTCAATGGAGCAAACTGCTGTGAAGTGCAAGGAACGGGTCTTGTTACAGATGCCATGTGAATCATAACTTTGATATTTCCTGATGTGTATTTAAAACTCCAGCCTCCAAACAGCATAGAGTATTTCTGGATAACATTACCATGTGTGCATACAACATGTGCATGCAAACTATGCATCCACATTGACTGTTAAATAGCAGGATTGCTACAGCAGCTGTCCGAGTTGCAGGCCCCTCTTTCAAGAAGTCAGACTGCTCCTGTCCAGCCAGATGCCAACTGTCAGCCAGCCAGGGCATGTGCTGCTGCTGCTTACATACCCAAACATGGCCAAGTTGTCACCACGTTAGTCAGGTCTGTTAGAATGGCCGTGTGCTGGCATCACAGACACGCTACACAGGGGTGGGAAGGCCTGCAAAGACTGGCACAAGCATCTGGTGGAAGAGGGACAACAATGGCATGACTGGCTGAGTGGCACAGGGATCACAATGCTGCCTGAAAGAAGAGATTTTTATTGAGAAAAAGGAATGAGAAACTTCTGCACACTTTTCAGAGAATCCCACAGCAGTGAGTGCATTGTTCTGTACAAACCTCACTCCAGTAAACTGCAGTGGACTGCTCTTGGTTCCTTCATTCCCACTAATTTTTAGTAGCTGGAAGGATTGCTACATGGATCTGAAATATCTTGTATGCCGTGTTCACTGCAACTTTTGAAATGACAAAACCATACACAATAGAAAGCCTCAATAACCCTCCAGTTGGCTTCTGAAGTTGCTTGCATTCGAGATCACCTGCTCTTCTCCACCAAAATACCCTAACACTTACTCTCCCTGAGCTGCTGCTTTCCTAGAAGAGTTGGCCACTTCAGCCCTGGTGGTCAGAAGCAGAGCTGGTATTTTCCATCTCTTTTCTTCTGTAATCTGATCTATGCCTTCTTCCCTAATAAACCTCAAACTTTTCAAAAAAAGGCCTTTTTACAATCCAAAAGCAAACATACGAAATTTGCAGTAACTCCATTCATATTCCAGAAAGCCTTCAGCAGTAGAAGTGATACTAAGCTAAAGTTTCAGCAGAAATCATGTGGGAAGGGCCTAAATTAATAGTTGGCTACTACGGGCTATCTTATATCTGCTCTGTAAAACCTGGAGGACTTAAACAAAGCCAAAATACAGTTGCAGCCACAGCCGTTTCACACATTTACTAGACCCTAAAAGATTTTTTTGAGAGGCAGAACCTTCCCCTACCCTCAAGCCCCCAATGTTATTACAAGCTGACTTCCCTAAAGCATTTATCACGAAATCATGCAACCTTCCCAGGCTTCAAACTGGCATGGCAATGGGCTGGTCTCATTCATAGCCTCCCACAACACGCAAGATTACTGGCTTTCAAATTACAAGTCACAGGCTTGGTCAGACAGAAAGCCCATTAGGAAAGCTGCACACAAGATCCTCACATGCAAAGCCACCACAGTTTGTTGGCTGCCTGTGTGGTTCAAAAGCTTATATCAGCCTGTCTAAAAACACTCTGACAAAAAGAAGGAGAACCAGTTAGAGGAGAAAATCAAAGCCTGAGAAGCTGAAATAACAATAGAGAGAAATAAGTCAGCTAATAATTTTAAGTAAGAGTCACAGCCTTCAAGCCTTCCCACAACAGACTTATCACTTGAGCTGTTTACTGCAGATCAGAAAGCCTAACACTGGATGGCCTTTGATGGTTTTTTTTGTTTCTAAAACATACTCTTTTGCAGGTGATTCATAACAAGACAAATTCTCAAAGGGAGCCCAGTTATAGTGTGGGAACTCTTAGTTTCCAAAACAGGAGAGAAGGCAGGATCACTAACAAGTTCAAAGTGTTCTTTCAAAACACTAAATCTCATACGCCTCTAAATTAGCAAACAGTTTTATTCAAGCCCTTTGTTCACAGTTTCAGCAAACCTAAAAGGGAGACAACATACAACTAATTCAGTGGTCAGGAGAACACAGAGGACAAGAACTCTCTGAAAGTAAATATTTAGAGTAATGTGCTATCTTTCACAGAAGCACAGGATAGTTGAGGCTGGCAGGGACCTCTCTGGAGATCATCCTGTCCAACTCCCCTGCTCAAAGCAGAGTCAGCTAAAGCAGGTTGCTCAGGGCCAGGTCTAGTTGGTTTAAGTATCTCCAAGGATGAAGACTCCACACCACCCTGGGCAACCTGTTCCAGTCTTCGACCATCCTCACAGTAAGGAGTGAGGAGTTTCTTTAGCTCACAAAGGGCTTTCCTTTGTGTCCATTGATTCACTGCTACTGACTCAGTTTTATTTGATGCCTGCTGTCACCAAGGGATATGACATCACTCACGTCAGCAATGACATTCAAGGCTACTGACCCATCTACAAGAATGGATGAATGGAGCACAGCTACATGATCAAAGGAAGTCACTGTTCAATGGAACAGGAAAGCTGTGTTAGGCGCCTAATTACAGGCCTGGCAGGATCAACCTGATCAATGTTTACCACTCTGCACAGTGCGCTCACTGCACGTAATTGTGTGAAATTGCATTACTCAGCCTACAGCCTCCCTCAGGAAGAGGAAGGAAGGAAAAGGGGCCCAAGGCAAGAGATTTATATCAGCCAAAGTCTGTGTATTGATACACAGGAGTGAGAGTGGATCACTATCGGTGGTTTCTGACCAAGCAAAATTTCTTCTTTAAAAGCATGACAAATAACAACAAAATAAGATCTCTGCTCACTAGTCCCACCTACAACATCAGATGAATCCCCTGAGTACACTGTGAGAGAAATACATGTTTCCCAAATCATCTCCACCGCTGGCCACTGCATATTGCCACCCACACCGCTCCTTACTGATGCAGAACCTGGATTCCCTGTTTGCACTAGTTTGGTTCCTCAAGTCTCTTCAGCAAACGCGCGTCTGGGTACGCTAACTGTGAATCCAACTGTTACCAGTTGTTTTTCACACTGACTGAGGGGATGCCTACCAGAGGGAGGTAAAATAATCTGCAGTCATCCTCCCCACCAGTGTTTGGAGCAGACTTACAGCTTCTGTTCATGGGAAGACGCTAGCAAAAAGCTCTCTAGCTACCTCAGTAGCTAGCAGAGTGGGTATTTCAGTGCTAGCTTTTAGACGCTCCCTTTCATGACAATATATCTTTACTACTTTTTGTTGTTGAGATTCTGAATCCATGCAAACTACTCCACTGTTTAGTATGACTGCAGATTAGGCAAAATGAGCTGTCTCAGCAACAAAGGATACCCTTTCCAGTGTTTAATATCCCTTTAAAAAAATACCCCGGAGACAGAAAAGCCAAACGATCTTTAATTTTAGACCAGGGGTATGCAAGGACATCAAAAAGAAGTGTTACTTACTAATAGCCCCTGTGTAGGTTGGCTGTGTAAGGTCTTTTGGCACCTTCCTGTAGATGTCAAACCTGAAAGAGGAAAAGCATCAGCCATAAAACAGGTGGAACATTTCAATACATTTCACGTCCCCACAGGGATGAATGATGTGAAAGTTTTTCCATCCAGCTTTCCAACAACATTTTTTCAGTTTGCAGAAGGATATGAGAAGGAAAACCAAAACAAAACAAAAAATCCTTTTTCTTTTGTACAATTATGTAACCGAGCTCCTCCTTGGCTCCAATTTCCAAAGCACTTCTCTCCACCTCCCTCTTGCCTTGCTGTCATGGATCTGTGCAATCTGAACCGTGAGAGGTGCCAGGGAAGCGTCATTCTGGACAAGTTTATAGACCACCGTAAAAGGAAAAGGATACTCTACAGACTCCTGAATAAAGAGGCCTGGCAAAAAAACAGCGAGACACAACCTATATTGCTCCTTGTAGTTGATATCCTGCAACAGCCAAGAAATTGACAATACCAAAGTCAGAAATCAAGGTGTTGAGGCAAGAAACCTATCCTTGGACACTGGATACATAACAGAAATTAACCCAAGAAGTTTGCCACTCCCCCAGCAAAATCCAGTTTAATATTAGACTGTTGTTTTGATTCAGTCATATCTTTTAATACCCATATGGCTCAGCTTTGCTATTTTAAACTCTCCACGGTTAAACTTTCACTGTGCTTATGATGTTAGCCGTATTATTTCCTACAACCTTGTGTTACTGCACATCCAGTCGCAATGCAGCTCTGACATCAGTTTCTCCACCACTCAATAAAAATTAATTAATGCGTTAAAAACACACACACACCCTAAAGAAGGAAGTGACTGGTTCTCCCCCAAAATAGACTTTTTTTGGATATAGCACAAGTGGGTGAGATTTGATGCTTTTTCCAGCCCTGGAGAGGCATAAGAGACACCAGCTTCCAAATTCCTATTCTATACTGCACCAAGATTAAACACCCCCGTGTTTATTCAGTAGGTCCTAATACAGCAAATATTACACTGAGAGTTTAAAAACTAGATCATCTTTCTTCACTCTTCATCTGTTGAGATCACTTGGAGGCACTCTGAGTGAACAAAACAGCATTTGCCTTGCACGAGATTAGGAGGACATCGGTGCTGCTGTGTTTCATTCAGGAGTTAAAGCTGGAGGAAGGAAGGGTAAGAGAGGGAAGGAAAGCAGGTATAAAGATAGTTCACCTGCCCAGCTCAAGTCCTGAACAAGGTATGTAATCACTTAAACATTCCAATAACCCACTGCGATACACTTGACAGAGCATGCTGCACAGGATACACATGGAGCTGTATGTTTTTATGACTCTCTTCACTGCAATCTCCTAAATAGATTAGTAATAGTCCTGAACCAAACAGTCCATTTATGGCTCTCCAGCTGCCCTGAGAACATCTGGAAAGTGCTGTTTACATTCTTTCCACATACACCAAAGCAACAGCAGCAGCGGATGGTAAAGCAACGCCGAATAGCTGATGACATCATGGTCTCACAGCCAGAGGAAGTAGCTGATCATTCCTGCTCACATCCCATTAAATGCTGAAAGCTGGCATCGTCTCGCCAAAGTCACAATAATAGATCAACAAGGCTAAAAAAGCTGGGGCGGGGGGAGGGAAGAGCACGCGCACATGAACATGCAAGAGCTGCTGAGTGTGAGTAAACAATTAGAAATAGGAAATAGCTCTATGCTGGATTCAGTAAAACCAGCAGCACGTGGATACTATAAAAGGAAGTTTGTTCTTACAATGCGAAATATTTACTAGTCTTAAAATGATGACCCATCACAGGGTTAAAAAAAATAATCTAGCTTTTTAAATAACTCACTGGAAAGTTGATGTCATGGCAGGGTTCTCTCCTCTCAGACTGCCATTTTAATCACATAAGTAACACCCAAACCCACAAATTAAGTTTTACATGACATAAGTAAGCTAGGATTAGGCAAAGACACTACAGAAAGCAATCAATGGCTCCTAGCCACATTTATTGCCTGGCTTTAAGTGCTTAAAAGGCAGTCCACCCCCTCTGTGCTATTCTGCTTCCCATCTCTTCTACCACAATGTTCCATTCCCTCTGTCTTCTACTACCATGACACACATCTAAAAAGGGCTTTAAGCAAGTCTCTGGAACTGATTTACCTGGAGTTTTGAGAACTCTTGGGTCTATACTTACAGGCTTAAGCCTCCCTGAAAGCACAGTACGGCACATTTGCAACAGTTGTCACATGAGGCCCTTAACACACTTTAAGGATCACTTAATGTATGAGCAGAGTGAACGTACACAGCTTGCCAGGCAAAGAACATTAGGCAAACAGCATCCCACCCTTGAACTTACAGTCTAGAGGCACATACAAGAAGAGTACAGTACAAACCAGGAGAACTGAATAAGGCTTTAATGGCTTTGTTTTCTAGAATTAACACATTTTTAGATAAGGACAGATGCTACGGAATAACACAGAATCAAGAGTGGACAATGTATGCAAAAGAGGCAGCGAGAGCAGACTGGATGGTAGGGAGGAAGGAGGAAAGCTCAGCTGAGATCTTATGGATGAATGCAGAAGCTTCAAGGGTTACATCCAGCACCTGACTCAAGCAGCAGAAAGGAAGCAAGGCAAGCAAGGGAGGTGTATCTAAGGTTGCAGGAGGATGCTGAAATGATCACAATTAACATTAACAGCAAGGGAATGGAAAAGGGCAAGTTTGGTATGAGAGACAAACACTGCCGGATGGACTTTCCTTACTGACACGTGATACCAGTAAGTCCAAGAGACTGCCAGACCAAAAGAGAAAGGACTGGTTATGTGCAAGTATCCTGGCAGAACATTCATTTGCTTGGAAAAGACAGGCTCTGGATTAGGAAGGTTTATACTTTGACAAAGGAACAATACTCTTCAGGGTATGAGGCATCTTCCCATAAAGCATCTGATACTGGCCACAGCTTGAGAAAGTACAATTTATTTAGTCTGATTCAGGATGGTGAAAACAACAGTTGGGTTTACGCATTCAGAGAAGGGCAAGTGGGAAGCCCAAAAGGAGAGCAAGACATTGAATTTTGAAGAGAATTATGGAGATGCTGGCACAGCCAGGGAACAGAGCTATCTTGTTAACTCCTATTTAAACTCCAAGTTAGAAGAAGATACAAAATGCATAGGATTCAACGACAGCTTGAAAAGTATGTTTGTGAGACATCAGAAAGATGAAATTCCAGCAGTGAGTAGGGGATGGAACCCCAAAGGCGGCCTCAATAATTACATATAATTACAATAAATAAGTAAATCAAGCAAACTTCTCAAACAAATCCATGAAGTTGACAAGAGTTACTGTAACAGGAGAGCCTAAGCCCCAAGAAATCGGAGATTTGTGAAAGCTATAGCTCCTATCAGACCTAAGGGTTAAAAATCTGATTAACTTCTAGACTCCATTAGACAAACTTTTCTCCTTTTGCCACAGGCTTTTTGCCTGTGTCACAGAGCTTAAAGCCATTTCAGGGGATCACTTACACTGTCCTGGGAAGAGAAAAGAACAAGGATTAGACACCACAGATGATTTGTAATGTATGAGGGAGGAGGCCATGGAGTTGTATGCATGGTAAAGGGGAACAGGTTTTACTTGCCTTCAGGTCAGATGTTCCTGCAAGCACCTGCAGTAAAAATTCCAATAAGCCTCCAGGTTCCTGAGGCATTGGTCACTTGGAAGAGTATTTGTACCCTGGGAACAGAGAAGAACCTCGTGCTCGTATATTGCAAAAGCTGCCTCACAGATTTCTGATACTGGCACATTCAAAGCAGTGGAAGACATTACTAACACTGGAAGAAGACTGGATGTTCACAAAGGTTATACCAGCCAGCTTATAATGCAGTGAGACACACTGTACTACACTGTGAATATCCACTTTGATAGTCTTGTAGTCATATCCTAAATGACCATGAGAAACCAGGGTGTAGATTTACAGCATGTTGACCGCCTCGGAGTAACTGCTAAGTGAACTCTCTTAACCTGCAGCACTGTGCAGCACTTTACCCCACTTTCACGCAGGGATACATTACTTGACACTTACAAAGCATGCATACGTACAGTTTCCACAGGACAGCCAGCACATTGTTTATATATAGCTTTTGGCAACTTTCTTCTTTTGCTCAGAAAGGCGAGACTTGTAAGGTGAAGTAATATCTTTGAGTTAATCAGCTGACATAGCTGCGGAGTGGAAACAACAAACTTTCTGCTAGGAAAGTTCTTCCTCCAGGTCATATGTATCCTCATAAAGGGAAGGCTGGACCTTGCAATACCAGAACACAAGGATAAAGATAGAACTAGGCTGTCATCAGTATAACAAAGGAAATTTCCTGACACATCTAGTGTATCTATTGTCTCTTCTTTCAATGGAAAGCATAGATGCAAACAAAGAAATAAAAAAAAGGCTGTTTGGCAATGTCAGAGTTTCGCAGGAACCAACATTCATAACTAACATGAGGGAATGCTACAATACTTTCTTCTCAGTCCAATACTGAAAGGACTTAACAAAAAACTTTCTCACCTTCCTGACGGGAATGTCAACAAACTGGTAAAACAGCACTGTAAAGAAGAGCAGCACAAGGATCATTCCTAAATAGGTTAAAACAGAGAATTCGCAAACCTTACCATGATTAAGACAGGTCTGAGGCAGAACTCCGGCTGTCTGATGGACAGGTGTGCAACAGTCCTCTCAGAAATACAGAAATTACGTGTCTCATCTTATTGCAATTGCACAAGTGGATGGTGAGGTAAAATTGCAGATGGGTGCACCTCAATGGAGCCAAACAAAAGGATGACAGATTTCAAGTGCCAGTAAGTATCAGAAGGACTTCAAAAGCTGTATCTAGACTAATACGGGCTGTTGCTATTAAAAATTTTTTTTTTCAGACAGAAGTATATGCTCTTCATGTTCACTTTTCAGGACCTCCTAGAACCACAGAAAGCATCAAAATGTTTAAAAAGCCAGAGCCAGATGCATTAGTGCTCATCTGAGTGGGACAACCACAAAAAAATCACGTCCAAGGCTGGCTATGCAGAGCCAATGGTAGGTCAAACCCAAAAGAAAGAAGCAAGCTCACATTGTCAGCCCTGGGGTGATTCCTGACTTTCCTTTCAAATCTATGGGATTGACAGCACAAGATGGGTGACAGGGAGGGCAGAAGATGTCTACCTAGACACTGGTTTTTTCTAGAGGAGATACTTCAAGTGCCTGCCCTGAGAACAGGGATGAGCTCACCCCCTCAGCAGGAGCTGCTACGAGCAGGGCTTCCTGCCAGGGTGTGCTTTATATACACCTGAACTGTTTCAAGTCTGGATCTGAAATATTTCAGGAAATGAAGTAATAAATACATTATTTCACTGAAGATTACCACCCCTCCAAACAGAAAAATCCTCTCTGACATCTCTGGAGTCTGAAAAGAGCCTCAATAAAATACTATAGTAGCATCTCTGTAAGATGCTGTTAACTTTTTAATGAGCAAGAAGCAAAGAACTTGAGGCAATAAAAAAAAAATACTACTTGTAAGTAGAACTAACTAGATGGTGGTTAAATTTGAATGTCTCGTAGCAAAGGGAAACTCTGATACCTAAAGGAGTTCATACCAGAAAAGGAAAAACACTAATTCCTCCTTCAGTTTACAGCATTTGTTGGAGTCCTCGAGTGGCCAGCCCTCCCTGGCACAAACAAAGGAGCAATGCACTGGCTGTGTCACCTAGGGCAGACATTCAGAGCACAGCTTATAAATCTCCCTATACTACTGACTCACTGTGTGGAGTCACTGCAAAGAGACAGCAGATGCTTTAAGCACTGTCTGTGGAGCACTGAAACACAATTCTGGAGTGAGCAGCAGTGGGATGTTTTCATGTACCCTTCTGCAAGGTGTGTTTTTACTGATTTAACTGAGGGGCAAGGGAAAGATTGTTTTGCAGCTCTCGGACTGTATTTTGGATTCCAGTTAGTCAAGTAGCCAAGCAAAAGTGCAACACATTTACATGTGGCACTTGGTCACAGAACAGAATTCAGGCACCTTAAGTCAGCAGTGAACAGATTAGTTTTCATCCCTTTCCACTCCTCAGATGATTCAGAAACTTAGCTTTAATGCTCACAGACAGAGGAAAAACATTTTTGTTCTTCAGGCAGATTATGTTTTTCCCCAGAAGAACTGAATATTTAAACATTAGTCTTCTTTCTGAAGCGTGCTGGCTCTATCATAGGTACTTCTGTAGCACATACTGAAAGGGGGTGGTGTTTAGAGGACATGATCATTCATTACAGCAAATCACACTTCTGATGTCAAAGATTAAAAAAGAAAATAAAAAATCAGTATAATGGCTGACATTCCACCTTTAGCAGGTCAATGGTGGCGTAAATACATCATGTCATCTTGTCTTAGCAGCAAGGGTCCATGGCTGTGATTCACACAGAAGAATGTGGGTGTTGAAACAACGCTTGATTCTCCACCTCCCATATTAACCAGGTTTTAGAAGTGGCATCTATTTTTCAGCAGATACCACAACTGAAGTTGAGGTCACCAATTCCTGGTGACATTACTCACTCTCAATAATGAGTCCAGTGCACAGCAAACAACTACCTTAATTTTATTACACATCAGTAGCTTTGAGATCTCTCTGAAAAAAGAGATGGCCTGGTGCTGCTGAACCAATTTGCTTCATTAACAAATAACTTGAAGTGACTTGCAAGAACAACACGTGTAACAGCAGAAACATAACTTCACTATTAAGCTAACCAAACAAATGACAATTCTATAGCAGATTTGACTAAACTAGACAAAGGGGGAATTATCGAGTACAGATACAAAAAGTTAACTTTGAAAATACTATAAAGATTATGTTGTTACTGCAATAAGAAATTTGAAGAACTGTGGAGCAAGTGTTTGTAATCCAACACACTGCATGTTGGAGACCCAGTGCTGGACAAATGCTCATTCATTTTGAGTAGGGAGCAACATATCCATCATAATCTATCAGATACCATAACGTCTCTCAAAGAGAAGAAAAAGGGTGTGGGGGAGATGTCCCTAGGGTTTCCAAGATGCCGGGGAAAACCCAGATAAGAAAAAGCCAACTGGTGAAGCCCCACACCCTGAATTGTCCCAAAGGGCTTTTAGGGTCAGCAAAAATTCCATCTCTGACTGCTTCCATCTTGGTAAGAAACATGACTGCTCTAAGAAACAGAGGGTCTGCAGATTGCAAAAGAGAAAGGCAAGGCACCTATGACATAGACAGATGGACAGGTTGGTTATCTGAAGAAATGAAGAGTAATACACCCTCCCAAGCTGAGATGGCTTCCTGGATCAACAAAAGCCCTTGGTCAAGGGCTCAAGTTTAAATAGCAGCACGAAGGAGCACAGAAATAATAAACCCTGTCTTCAGTGGCAGTTGGCACTTCAGTGGGAGGCTGTGGGGCATTGATATGGGCTGTAACACTCAGATTTCCATTGAGATTCCCTCTTCTCACACAATATTTACATATCTGCAGTACAGGTTAATTCACTCCCAAGATAGCTGGGTAAGTCAGAAAGCAGGAATAAATCTGTCTTTTTAGAACCTTTTCAAAAACACGACTGAGTCACACTAAAACCACTGACCCTTTTGTACACCAAGAAAGCAAGCTCTAAAACCTGGCATGCCAGCTAACACTGAATTTGTAGGCAAATCTCTCTGCTCCACAAAGTGAAACAAGATTAGGCTGGTCTTTTAAGAACTATTTCATGCAAGAAATGTTTCCTTGCCACTGCACAGGGCAATACAAGCCGGTTAAAGCAGTTTTCAAAGCTTGTTTCCCCTTCTGCTTCTGCTCGTGTGCTGGTAATGCCCTTACTCAGTTTAACAGCAAGTAGCAAACTGGAACATACATTCAAGTGCAATATTGCTGCTGGTTTTTCCCATTTGTCAAGTCCTTCTTGCAAACCAATGAAAAGTAGATCAGAGTATGGCTGCAGGCCTCAAACATTAAGAATCTGAGAAGGCATGATGTCAATATTTCTCCACACACACCAATTCCTGACTAACGTAACAAAGAGCTTGCCTGTTCCTTACAAAGTCCGTTCATTACGTACTCACCAGTAAATGGACTTACAACGTGGAAGAAAGAATTTCTACCGTTACACACTGTACTTGCTGCATTCAAGAAATATAATGACACAGAGGTATCCCATGCAGAGTAGACACATTAAGTTTTAAGAAACTCACTCTCAAAAAAAAAAAAAAAGGTGCTTTTTCTCGAAAGAATATAAAGCACTCTATTCGTTAATTTTACTGGGTTTCTTTTTCAGGTGGATAGAAAAACTGCTGCACGGTGCATTTGTAGGAATGTACATTCATTCAAAACAACAATCCCAGACTGCTTTTGATGAAAACTACATGTACTGTGGAAGGTACACAAAGAGCAAGGCAGCTGCCAAACACAACCTTGGACAGTCAAGCCTATGCCAGCATTCATTTAATCTTCAGTAAGAGTCATCTTGAGGCAGCTCTGCCTGATAACAGGTTAGAAAACATCTAGTGTCTTCTCTTCTTTGAGAGCATCTACCATTTAGACATTCTAAATAAATTCATTTTTAGGCAGATAACAGGTTAGAAAACATCTAGAGTGTTCTCTTCTTTGAAACCGTCTACCATTTAGACATTCTAAATAAACTCATTTTTAGGCCACATCCCTCTGAATAACACCAGACTAATTTCATGTAGACATCAGTGAATCCAGCCAACTAAGAATTTGTATTCAGCTGCCATTAAAGAGAGGAATCATTCTTAACTTTGAGAAGGATTAATTTTCCCTGGAGACAAGGACATAACCTTGGGATTTGTCACTCTACACACTTCTGTTCTTCCTCTTACCATTTCCTATCTGCCTCCTCCAACATTTCTGTTATATTGTTGTATTACAGACATATGATTCAGAGAGCAGAGATGGTTGGTTCAATCACCTTTATTTGGTTCCCCAGAGGAGCTATAGATCTGATGCAGAGACAGGCAACCAGCTCTTCCCACAAGATTTGTATAACTGCATCTATTTTTAAGTTTGTCATTTCACGACAAGAGGTGCATTAGCAGTTCAGGAAACCAAGGTGGGTGTGAAGTGGGGAGAGGAGAATGAGCAACCTCAAACCCACTTCAGGAAACATGTTTAAGTGCACATGAAATGACCTGGAACGATGGCTCTGAAGAGTTTTCAACCAGTCCACAGCATGGGCTACCGCACAACTTTCCCTCCTCGTATTACTGCTGCTACCACCTCTGGAAGAAGTGACCTTAGAGACAGCAAAAGAGTTTACATTTACAGACTATGATTCATTCAATACCTGCTGCTATTAAAGCTCTTAGAGATACCACTTAATAGTTGAGAATCCAGCAATTCACTTCGCATAAAATGCTTTATCATTTATAAGGAGGACACTGGAAGCAGGAAGAAACTCAGTCATGATAAATACAAGTTGGATTAAGTCCATCTGACATTCAAAGATCACTGGACGCAAATAGACTCCACTTTCTCTCTCCAGGAAAACTTTAGTGGAGGTTGGTGTTGTTACAAAGGGAAGATCAGAATTTAATCACCATTTCTGTCTCAGAAGCTTCCTTCTGCCCTCCAAAATTGGCATAGCTTGGAGGCAGAAGGGGAAAAAAAAAAAAAAAGGCCACATTGGATATCTTCTGTGTGAATTCATGGAATCAAAAGGAAGCTATGGAGAGACTGTTGTCACAGAGCAAGATCATTCAGGCTGGAGACTAATGGCAAAAGGGAAACACCCTTCCTTTAGTACCCAGTGGTATTTCTAGAGAAACCTTCCCACCAAAGGCATGCTGTTTTATGTCAAGGAGCATTTATATCTTTGTGATCTGCTGACTGCTCAGGCAAAGATATGTCCATCATCTAACCAAAGCTTAAGAATCAGAAGTACAAAGTGCATAAGAGAAAACCTGCATCCCCAACAGCTCAAGATAGCGTGGGGTCTGTGTTCACTGAGTTGTTTTAGAGGTTTCATGAAGCAACTCAGCAAAAGAGCTGGCTTATAGAGAGCACCCACTGAAACACCCAGTAACTGGCACTCCCCATCCACCTCCCCATATTCCACAACACAAATATGAGGTAAAACAGATTCTCAGGCTGTAGCTACTAGACTAAGCAGGGAAGAAATTGCTGCCCCAGGACTTTATCTCTCACTGCTTCTTCAATTGAAACAGACATTAAAAAAAAAAAATATTACAAGGTGCTAGAAAAACTAAGAGAGACTAGGAAGGCATATAGAATACTCCAATGCTACTAGAAGAACAAAAGATTTTAAACAAAAAAAATCAAATCTCTTACCTAAGAGCTTAAAAAAAAAAAAAAAAAAAAGTTGTTTAACAGGCAGCAACTGTTCCTCTGTTTCCTTGGGTCACTGCTCTCAAATAATGACTTTGGGACAATTCATCCCTGCTTTGTCAACAAAGCTGCCTTAACAGCCTTTGAATGCTGGGCAGTAGGAGCAGGTCAACCACACTAACTGAACAGCACAAGCCATCAGGCACACAGCTGTAGGTAGCTTTTAACCTCTTCAGGGGCCATTTAACTCTAAATAAAAACAAGCAGGCTTATACACACATCCTCACTCCACCAAACACAGACAGGTACCTCTAACACAGAGTGTACCTTTCTGGCTTTGTTCCTTCCTACAAAGCACATCAGACACTTGCAGTAAGATCTTTAAAGCAAAGCTGTTACTTTTGTATAATTGATAAATCTAAAAACACCAATTTAGTTTTCAATGTGACTCTTCAAGCTGAGGGAAACATAAAGGTAGAACAAACAGTACAGCTGAGTCAGGTTTGCCCACATAGTGCTCTTTTGATTAACAAAAGATCATCTACTTAAAAAATAAAAATAAAATCCCAGGCACCTGTTTGAAGTTGTTGGGGGGGGACTTTTATTGTTCACAGTTGTTAAAACCGTGCCTAGAACTACTGTGGCCAGGATCAGAGAGAAAAAGATAAACCTGTTTTTTTGTTAAATTGATTTTATTCAACCGTGTAACAGCAGGCTGACTCCTAGGGTATGCAGAGATGGCCTGAAAGACCAGTTACCCCATTCCATGTGCCTAACGACAGAATATTTGAAATAATTAACACAGTAGAGAAGATGGCCCTGGAGAACAGGTAGTATCTGGGACAACGGTGATAAAGTAACAAGTGCGGCAAGACTCCCCTCTGCCTAGTGACCCTGAGGGGGGTTGGACATCATCAGACTCCACTGGGAGAGAGGAGAGGAATGAGCAGACGGCTGGGCAGGTGACACAGGAGACTACTCAATAATTTTGTGGGCTGGATTATGTACCCCACGTGCTTGAAAGCTGCTACAAAAAAAAAGCCAGATCCGGTCTGACTAGCAGTTTGGAGCAAGTCCCTAAACTAGGAAAGCATGGGCTTGAGAGAAGATGCAACCCCTAAGTAAGAGGGCTAGAGACCTCTGAACTACAGAGAGAGGGAAGCTATCTGAACCACCATGTTCGCTCCAAGGTAATGTCAGAACACAGGAGGGTCTCCTTCTCTCAGGGACACTCGAAAGAGCATTAAAATCAAATGACAACATTTACAGCTTAGAAATTCTGTCAGAATAAATTCTCTTGCATTATTTTGTTTTGTTTTTAATTGGGGAAACATCAAGAACAGCATGTCTTTTTAAGTAAAACCTCTCTTACTTTACAACAGCAGTGACTTCCAACTCCCTACCCATTTTCAATTCCTTATGGTCCTCGCTGTACCTGTGCTGGACAAAAATCCAGAATTTTGTTTCACAGATCTATCAAAGAAAGAAGAATTTCTACACACCAGTAAATTCACTCTGAAACAGTCCAAAGCAAGTAGAAGTGCCTTATTCTAATGCCTTCCTTTATACATGTATAGGAAGCACTGATTTTTCTATTTTTATGGAGAAATATTAGTTCAAGATTTCATTCTGACATCCTTTCTTTAGATCATGCTCTTTTCTTCCCATCCAAAGGCAAGCGTGTACTCG
Source organism: Haliaeetus albicilla (assembly GCF_947461875.1). Taxonomy (NCBI): domain Eukaryota; kingdom Metazoa; phylum Chordata; class Aves; order Accipitriformes; family Accipitridae; genus Haliaeetus; species Haliaeetus albicilla. Next base: position 11,262,393 of record NC_091509.1, on the reverse strand, counting down.
ACAATCTCTGCAAGAACACTCAGCTCCTACACAATCCAGCACAGATGACAAGTAATAACTCTTCTTCCAACAAAGTAGGTGGAACCTATTGCCCTGTTTTACAGAGTGGAAAACCAATAGCAGGAAGTCAGCAGCAGGGGAAGAAAATAGGAACTACTGACTCTGAGCACTTCATTTTGTGATTGTTAATTCTTTGTTTAAATTAAATTTCTATGTTTCCTGTGTGCTGGCAGATGAGAACATAATGTGCAGAGAGCAGCTCAGGACAGCTTCTGGGACAGCCATGCTGCGATCCTGTGGATGGGATGCAGCAGTGGGAGCCAGCAGACCTGAATTCTGTTCAGCTTCCAGCGCTGACTCACTGCCTAATTTCTGTTCCAGTCAATTAAATCTTTCTTCTTCATCTTCTTCATTTTGCAGAGCAGCACCTGGTAACATTTGCTCACCTTTCAGCAAGCACATTGAAATCTACAGATGAAAAACTCTGCAAATATATGAAGTATCAAAGTTCCAACTTTTTTGAAGATATGTACAAGGAAAGCTGAAGAAGATGGGCTTATGAAAACAAACTGGATGTGCACTGCAAGAGCTAAGCCATGGTTCAGTAACAGGGTTGTGCCTAGAGTGCTTATTTACGAACAATCTTGATCAGGAACGGTTTTGTGAATTGGGACACAAACTTCAAAGCATGTGAAAAGTAAAATTAGTGATCCTGTTAATCTCAGTTTCACACTGAAAGTAAACACTGAATATACAAATACCAAAGCTTGGCCCTGAATGTCAGTTCAAGATGCAAATACAGATTCAAAGTAGGACTAATAAGCCGATACTTGTAAATACCAAGCAGTTATTAACACATTTTATAAGATTAACACCTGCGTAACAGCAGATAATATACAAACATCATTAAGTAATCAGCTAGTCCTCATTTACACACAATAGGATATTAACACACATACTGCAGAAGCTGAGCTTTAATGGACAAACTCTCAAGGCTTCAAAATTGCATTGGGAACTGTTTAATCCTGAACTACTTTAAGCAAGCTCTGATATGTGAAGGACTGGACAAGGAGGTAGAAGGGCTAATGTAGTTTTAAACTAGTTTATCTGTACTGCAAGCAGGTGAAGACTGCAATTTTCAAATTCTGTATGACTGAGTTTTCACTCACAACATCACACCAGTTTTGAAAGCATGATCCTCCACATAGTATTTTTTTTTTTGACCTGCTGACTCTCCACACTTTTAAGCCCAGGAGTGAAATGTAGGAATAGGCTTCCTTGCCAGCCAGCTCCTCCCTCTTAATTCTAGTTCCAAGAACATAATGAAACTAACAGAGGAAGTTTCTGAAACAAGGAGGAGTACTGAGAACAAGAAAACAAGGTTAGCTGGGAGGACTGTCATTAATTATATAATCCAGCCTTTGGGTAACTGGACATTTAGGGAAAGGGGCTGAGAGAATGTTGGAGGCATTAGCCTCTGCAGCATTATGTCATCTGGTCTGCTAGTTATTTAGCAGGTACAGACTTTGTACAGGAAAAAAAAAAAAAAAAAACCAAACCCATTTATTTCTAGGACAAAAGACTATGAATCCCCACAACACTTGCAGAAAGAGGGCACAAAAAATGAATACATTCTGCTCCTGTTTCAACTGGTTTCTTTCCAAGGAGCTCATTCTGTTTTCTCCGTTCTGCCAGCCTCCCCAACTCCATTGTGCTGTCCCGCATAACACCTTTTTGTCAACTATGTTCTAAATTTTGTGCTCTTATTGTTTCAGTGCATAAGAAGCTCATTCTCTATTGCCCAGGAATGCAGAGCAATTGCTATTGCTGAAATACGCCAAAAGTGCAAACTATTTTAGGTGGCACTAAAGAATGGAAGAGAGGAAGCGGTACATCACATTTTTTTCAAAATAAATGTTAGGCTCAAACATATTTCAAAGGTAATTAGGAGGAGGAAGGTATTTATAATCTCAGATACTCAATGGTGGAGTCTTGCCAGCAAACATTTTATTTCGTTTTAGGCAGTGAAAGCAGGTGTCAAAATGAAGGATGGAAGAGAAATGTATTTTTAATAAAGTGAGAAAACTACACTCTGCTTCATCAAAACAGGAGAAAAGTGTCATGAAGAAAAAATGTTCAAGTAAGGGGACTGGTATTTAAAGGGATCCAGCCCTTCTCTGTATTCTGGAGATCAGAGAGAATGGAGGCAGAGAGATTGGGGAACAGGATTAAACATATATGGCTGCTCCGCAAACTAAGTAAATTGTTCAGATACTTGAACGTCATAAGCAGACTGTAACCCTTCCTGACCCGGAGGCTTCATCCCCCTTAAGCTCAGAGATTCTTTCTCTTGCAGCTCTCCAGCACATCCCAGCAGCTCCCACCATCACATCCCCCAGACACTTCCTCCACTGCCATCCTCACCTGTTCCCTCTTTTGTGAGGCACCCAGTCCTGAACATCTCTCTTTCCCAACTCAAGACCTGCCAGCTCAGATTCCTCTACCTTCTGCCATGTTCCTCCAGCTCCATCTCACTGCCCACAGCTGCTGGTTCCCAGTATTGCCAGTGCTACTGGCCGCAGTAACCAGCTCATCAGCCCTCTCCACAGACACAAAGTCCTAAATCTCTAGCAGACACTGAACAAAATTTAAAGTTGTACTGTGATTTCCAAGAAATTACCTACATAAAACTCAGAGCATAACCAGGTCACTGCTATGGAAAGAAAGAGTTGTACCATAGTCTTTCCCATAGCTTCTAGGAATCACAAAATATTAAGACTCCATTGCTACCTTGTACTGCTGAACGCCTTGAAACACAAACTGGTAAGATTCATTTAGTATCAGAACTGTGCAAATTTTGTTTGTGGAAGCTGCTTTCTGAAAGGTTTAAGTACAGCTGCACTAGGACAGCACACAAATCAGATTTGTACAAAACAGCATGAACAAATACAAGATCTGGGGAAGAAAAAAAAATGGGGGGGGGAATGTGTGAAGAAAATAGCTTCATCTTCATAAGGCTTCCCTCAGAAGCACACAGACCAATCCATACCTTACTGCATGACAGAGATTTCTCTATATCAATAAGGGAAACTCCTAGATGTCTGCTAGGCTCACCATCTCACACTGGACCAGGCCGAGAAAACCACTCCAAGGAAAAATCGTTCAGCCACTGCTCTGTCAAGTGAGTGAGCAAAGCAAGGTCCCCTTGAAACAATCAGTAACTGAGACTCAGAATGGGATTGCTACTTGCCTGAAGCTGACAAGAGTTAAGAATAGCAGAACCTTGACTTGAGAGAGTAGACAACAGCATTCATTGCTGTGTACACACACAACACCAAGTCTGCCTTCTCTTCCAGAGCAATTTCTATAGGACAAAAGCCATTCTTAATACACAAGATTTAGTGGCAAAAAAACATACCTTTTCCCAGAGCATCCAGCAGGGATTCAAATATATTGTACTTTTTCAGTATCTAACCTAAGAATATCAACAAACCTGCAGTGACCAGCGCAGGTTCTCCTATTTATATTCCAGTCTAAGGAGATAAGAATTTCTGTCTATGCTTCTAGAACTCAGTCCTATTTTTTAGTTGCATATAACTGTATTACCTACAAGCAAGTACAACTCATATGCATCATCTGGCTTCCAAGTGAAGTTCCTGGTTTTGACTCAGTTTCTAAGAAACATCCATATTGATGCTACCCCACTAGAAAAACATGACTGATACAGACCCAAGATAGAGCTGCAACTTGTAGTTGGGGACCAGGTTTACCAGTGTTTGTTAGTCCAGATATAACTTGTTATAATGCAGCAGCTAGATTCAGATTTCAGTTCAGTAGGGTCACATTTGATTTAGAGTGACGTGGAATCTGACTGAGGCTCTGAGACTTCACCTTTACCAGAAAACACAAAGTCATATTTACATTACTGGCTGCACTGGTGTTTTAGTGGGCTCTTCAACCTTGCTTTATTCACAGCACCCAGTGGTCTACAGAGATGGACAGCAATTAGGAAGCCAAGTGATCCTCCTTAGGATATGACTGTTAAATAAATACTAAGCAACCATGACTGCCTGAAATCCTGTTAGCAGTGCTACATGCCTGTCCATATTAGCATAGCGTTTTGAAGGCTCTTCTATTAAATGCCAATCTTTCTGGCTTCTCTGGATTAAACTAGATACATCTCATTTGGAAACATCCTTAAAAACCAAACAAACAAAAAAGCAAACATCCAAACACACACAATTCAAATGCAGCAAATTGTACTGTCAAACTGCAGTCTTTACTTGTGTGTATCTGCTGTGATTACTACTAAAATACTCAAACATTTCAGTATAAGGAAGGTTTTGTAGATCGTGGCAAGATTGTGGTTAATTTTTTGGCAGAATAAGTTTTCCATTTTGGGGGCAGCTGGCTCCCTACAGGAATACCCAGACAACACTTCAGGGCTTGTGCTTGGATAGAAGACAAAACCCCAGATGATTCCACTATGTCTTTGTTCATTGCAAGACTGTTCTTTTCTCACCACCTCCACCATTTGAATTACATGCCTAAAAAATACACATGCACACTTCAAAATACAAGCTCAACAACCTCCACAGCTTCTCAGTCCATGCTGGTGGTATTGCTTCAACTCTGTTTACAGTGTGATTCAGTCATTTTCACAGCAATGAACTATGATGGCATGAAGAAAGCATCTGTGTCATCAACAAGTGAACAAAGGAGGACAGTTAAAGTTCAGAAGGAACAATACAAAACTTTCCTACAAAGCCAGACCTTAATACTTCTGTACTTACTCAGGTAAAGTTTTCTACTCCAACTATATTTTAAGAGAAATAATGCATTAGGGAGACTTAGGAAGAAATATTTACACACATGCACGCTATGTATAATCAAGTTATTTGTGGCATAAACATCAATAGACTCTGTCTGTACAACTCTGCTTGCCCATCTGACTGCTCTGACTGCAGAATAATTTCTCAGGTGCCCTCAAAGGGCTATTGTTAAAACAAAGTTAGTCATGGCACTGCCTGGCACCAAAATCAACTTTGGTGATTACGTAAGGTGGCAGCAATACCACTTGGAAGGCTTGTTTACCAGCGACATTGCACAATGTGAAGTGGAACATGCTTGCCAGACATGGCTGCAGTTCAAGATGAAAATACGCTTGCAGAGTTACCAGGTGCTATGAAGTGGTCAGCTATCGCTTCAGTAGCTAGAGAGAAAAAGTGCGGGTCCCTGCCAAGAGTAGAGAGGCAACTATCTAACCAACACAGAACAATGTTACAGCCACTAGTTATAAATGTAGACATTAATTTAGGAAGGGATGGCTACCAGCTCAATCACATATGGAATTTAAGATTTTGAGCAGCATTATTGTACAAGTGGCAACGTCAATGGCTGTGGAAGTGAGCGTGACCACGCACAGCTTAGTACAGGGCACATGCAAACCTTTTTGATATGCCATTGCTACGCACGAGCTAGTAGGCAAAACTCATCTCGTCAGGAGTAGCCGTATCAGCCAGCCTTAGCTGTTTATTCTTCTCTCTTGTCCTCCCCGCACTGTTTCAGCCAAGAACACACCTACCTGCTGCTATCACCACCATGTACCTTCTATAGGAGAGGCACCGTGAGCTCATTTGTTAAAGTAAGTTCAGCAAGTAATTTTGCCAAATGAACTAAAGTGTGTTAATGCAGTTAAACAACATGCTGGGAGGGAACAAGCAGGTGGATGGAGTACAGAGCACCACAACTGATGAGAAATGCAGAGCTGGTTGAGACTCCAAATTAAAACTCCTGAGCAAACATGCACATTTCCACTAACATTTGATATTTAGTAGGCAGTGCCAAAACATCATGTAGTCACCATTTCTCCTTAACAACTGGCAGATGTTCAAACACAGGCCGAACAAGTCCCATGCAAGTTTAAGTGAGATTTGAGGAGTTACAGAAAAAATCTAAGTCATGACCCTCACAAACCTATTGGAAGAAAAATGGTAGGATTACAAGAGACAGCTTTGTTCCTTCTTTTCTTAAGCCTGAAGACTAAAACAAAGCTATTTTCTTTAGGCTCACAAGTGAATGAGAAATGGTCGTCCAAGGGATTGCTTAGTTCAGAAAAGATTTTTCTCCTTAGCCTCCAAATCACCTACAATCTACTGGTTTGCCCTTGCTAATCTGGTTGGGAATTGAAGGCCAACAAACAGACCTCACTGATGTTGCTGAAGCAGTCTGTATCACCGGTTTTGCAACTGCACCAGGTCAGATGTCTTAAGCATCAGTTTGCCTATTAGCCATCGCAACTCTCAGGTCTAAATTAAAACCAAACATACTGCCTCTCCTAAAGGCAATAAGGTTGGAAGTATGTCAGCTTTGGTTAAGACTGGACAATTTGATTTAAAAAAGACATACGGGAACCGAAGCAAAGACCTGTCTGTGTCCCAAAACAGCAAAAATGTTGTTTATATCTGAACCAGAATACCCACATAAAAAGTATCACTTATCACAGATGTGCCAAAGAACAGCTGACTGTGGGAGCCCGTTACACTGTGCAGATGGAATAACAGTCTTCGCCGCAAAGAACTTCAACTCTAAATCAGCATTTAAATCTAAATCCCTTCTAAGCCTGGTTCCTTTCCCATGACCTCCAAAATCCAGGTATAACACACTGTTACTTCATTCAGGTTATCAAGCTGTAAAAAAAAAAACAAAAAAATCGAAGACACCCCCCCCCCAAACCCTAATGAAAACATCACCATGATTAACTGTGGGAAATAAATTCTGAATTTCTCAGTTAAATATAAAAATAAGGATTCACAGATATTTGCCATTCTGTGCCAAAAACGTGGCCAGGGCACAACTGAGAATTGCCCACAATTAGAACAAAAACTTGATTTCCGAGCGGTTTATTTTAGTTTTTCTATCTAATCGGTTAAAGCTACCAAAATAGCTCAGAAGTTTCAGTATCTGCTACAAACCTATCAGTAGCTCTTTCATGCAAATAGGCAGATGCCAAGAAAAGCCAACAGATTCAAGCAAACTTGCAGCAATGTTTCTCTCTACCATGTCCATGCCCAGTGCACAGGAGTCACTTCATTTTTACTTCTGTAATTCTCAACACCAGAGCAGTCTGAAGTCCAGCATTGATGTTCACTGCTGAAGCTAAGCCTCCCTACTAACTGGATCACACAACATGTGAGAAACCTTCTGGCCCACAATCACCATTCAAGATGACCCAGGCTTACAGTTTAATCTAATTATGATTTCAACCATCCACAGATGCTGTAAGTACACAGGTGACACTGGGTCTTAAAGGCTTGAGGGGGAAATACCCTTTCAGCTCCAGCAATATAACTCAAAATCCCCAATCAAATAGGTATGAAGCTGTGCTGCTGACACAAGTTCTAACAAACCAGGAGTAGAGGCAACGAGGAAAAATCTCTCTCTCTTGCAGCCAAATAGGTTTTAAAAAATAAGAAAGAACCAGGCATTCCGGAAATACAAACTGATTTAGTAGTTCTGTAGGAGGGCTGGTGTCTTGTGACATGCACTGAACAGACCTGTACTGAAGGCTCCAATTTGGAAGCTGAAAACTTGGTTCCTTACCAATATCACAGCAGGACTGTAGAGATTAGTGCAAATGAAATGCTTTGAAAAATGAAAAGCATTAGGTAAGCACTAAGTATTATTAAAACCCTAAAGATACTTGGGACAGAATAATTATTATTCACTTGAAATTACTGTGCAAATATTATTTATAAATTAAATGCATTTTATATTAACAAAGGGAACTATTAATAAGCCAAGATAACAGAAGTCCTACAGAAAAAGAAAAAAAAAGTACAGTACAAAAAAGTATAAGTAACAAAACAAGCTACTGCTATATCTGATACCAACCAATGTGCCTCAGACTCTCACCCATGGAGACAACTTCCAAGAAACATGTTCAAGCACTTTGGGTTCTTCAGTCTGGCCAAATATGAACCCATAAGTCTAGGAGATAGGAACACATGGACAGAAATGCTTTCTTTGACTTCTAGTTGTTGAAGAAAAGGGACCTTTTTTGGTCATGGGCTGTTTCATTACTTGTCATTTGTGTCTCTATCTTCTCCAGATGAGACTGTGGCAACCTATTCCTCCTACAAGAACCTATTTTGTGTGGAAACAGAGATCGAGTCCCAAACTTCTAGCTGGTCTACTATGGCCCTCTCTACAACTGATGTTAGCTGTCAATGTCCTACCACTCTAGAATATCAAAAATAAAAGCTCTAAGTGAGGGGAGGATACAACAAAAAAAGAACTTGCTTTCCCAAATGCCCTAGCAAGCAGTGATTCCTTCAGATGCATTAGCAGCACAGACCAGTGAAATCTGTGGCCTCCAGAAGAGCACAAGGCCTTTCCACTTGGAACCTCTGAATTTTGGACTCTAGAAAATATGTAGGGGCAATTTTAAAAGCTTCTTAACAATCCAACCCTCTAATCATACATAGGCATAACAACCACTTTAAAGTGTGTGCTAAAGACAGGGTGCCAAACTGTACCTGCCAAAGAGAACGTCCAGTTGAAAACTCTGAAAGAAAAACCTTGCATTTTAGATGATGAAAAATGTCACCTCTTCATTCAGAAACTTGCTACAGGTGGTAACCTTATTTCTCTAAGAGCATTGTATTGTATGTTCTATAGCTGTCAGGAAGTAACTGTACATTTTTTTAATGTATGCATCATGCTTTACCTACAACAGTAAAATTTTCCAACCTCAGCAGATTTTTTTCCACTGACTGCACAATGAACAAAAACCACAACAGCTAAAAGATAGTCTCTAACCTTTGCAAAAATTTTGGTCCTGAAATCTGTTCATGCTTCTAAAACAGGAAAGTGGTTTGTTGCGTGTGACAATAGTTTCTCTGTACCTTTAAATATAAATTTCTTGCTATCAATGGCAGTCTGTTAAACATTCATCTTTGCAGAAAAGCTGAACTTCAGTAAGCTTACATTATTTCAGGTGCTTAGAAGCGTCTATTTCTAATCCTCCAATCTGAATGACAAAGAAGTTATTTGCAATTGTGAATCTTTAAAACGCAGATCTGAACTGATGCCTCTACGTTTTTGCAACTCATGAACACAAACTCCGCAACTCAGCCTTTACTTAATGTCTTTGTTCCATTCCAAAGTGAAGCACTAGTGCTTCTTCTTAAGATGATTACTCCTGGTGAGCCAGTGTTTCCACATGCACATTCTGAGACCCAACAAAAATGACATTTTCAAAGACATCTGAAATAACATTTTCTTTATCTGCTACTACAAAGTGACAGCCACAACCCAGGATCCCTTATTGTTCAGGTATTGTACAAGTCTGAAAATAGACGGCAATGGGATTTGCAGCTGGCAGAATGTCTCCAAAGCTGAGAAGAATTTTTCTATCAAATTTTACGCAAAAGCAGAAATGAGGCTCTGGGCCCCGGATCCCACATGATCCAGCAGATGCTGTTTCCAGCTTCAGCAAGTTTTCATTCAGAAGCAACTGCCTCCATGTTCAATAGTGCCCCACAGATCACATACAAGATCCTGTTAGCCTGTATAAATGAGAGGCCTGATTTAGAATTACAGCAAAAATACAATACACAACTTTTGTTTGGGAGAACTAAAAAACTGCAATATCACCACTTCCCCCTGTCATCTCAAAGGGGTGCAAATGTATGGTTCATGATGGCTTCTCATGAGGAGAAACATCAAGCAACAACTGTATCTCTCAACTCCCCAAAACATATTCTTTTTTATTGTAATATTAATGCTCTAGTAAAACCTACATGAGAAAACTCATCTGTGCGTCTTCCCCATAGCATCTATGAGTTTGGAAAGTTACAGATCTTTGGTTCCAGAAGGGCTTAAAAAGAAAATGAATCCACAGTTGCTATTTCAGCTCCGTTTGAGTCAAAGAGGTCTTTTTCGCTTCTGCTTTGGTATCTGAAACTGACCGCTATGGCCCACAGGATGCAGGAGCCCCGCAGCAAGGCCAAATCCCACAACCCACACCTGCTCAAAACGCCAAAACCAAAGGTGGAGGCGCCGACGTTGTTCCCCAGCCATCAGAGCCATGGTGTGCGCCTTGACTCGCACGCAGCCTCACCGTTACCAGTGACCTCCTAAAGCTGCTCTGGGACCTGTGGGAGGAGAAGGGGCCCAGCGCCTTCACCCCGACACCGGCTGCGGGGGCCTGCGCAACACCCGCAGCCTCAGCCCCCGGGGCCCCGCCGCTCCACCCGTCCTGCCCGGGGAGCTCGAAACTCCACACGCCTCCTTTTCGCTTTGCACAACAGCGTTACAGAACAACACCCGCTCGCTGGGCAGAGCCTCCCAGTTTCCCACGTCCCTCGCCTGCCCAGACCTACTTCTTCCATCCAATCCATCCATCCAGTCCATCCGTCCCTCCCCCCTCGGGCTTCACCTCGCCCGCAGCCGGTCACAGGCCCGGCCCTCGCCTCGCCGTTACGGGGCGGCCTCAGGCAAGCGGGGGGCTGCCGGGCGGGAGGGCGCCCACCGCCGCCCAGCGCTGCGCTGCCCCGGCCGGGGGCGGCGAGGCCGGGGGAGGCCGGGCCGGGGGAGGCCGGGCGGCCCCGCCGAGGGGGCGGGCGAGGCCGGGCGCCGCGGGCGGGGGTGGGCGGTTCAGCCCGGCCGCACTCACCTCCTGAAGTCAAAGGGCATGTTGGTGGCGGGCCGCCGGGCAGGCTGCGGGCCCCGCCGCCCCCGGCCCCGGCTCTCGCCTCGCTGCCGCCGGCTGCAGGGCCAGGAAGTGACGGGCCCCGCCGCCGCGCAGCACCAGCCCATTGGGCGGCTGGAGCCGGCCGCCGCTTCCGCCGCCGGGTTACGGGCAGCGGCGGGACCGAGGGCTGCGGCCGGGCCCCGCTCCGCCAGCGCCCCGCGGGCCTCGCCTGCCCCGCCGCGGCCCAGCCCGCCGCCTCGGCAGCACCCCGGGGCCCGCTGAGCTCCCCGTGGCCTCCGGGGTCCCCTCGGCGCCCCGCAGCCGCGAGGGCTCACCCCCCAGCTCTGCAGGCCCCCCCCCCGATGCCCCCTGGCGTGCTCTGCCAGCACCCCGTGGTGGTCTCCTCAGCCCCCCACGGCCCCCGCCAGCGCTCCCTTGCCCCGGCGGCCCCCTCAGCGGACCCTCTCGGTGCCCGCAGCACCCCAAGGGCCCCGTCGGTGCCCCGCGGGCCTCCTCGGCACCTGTCCAGGCCCTGGCAGCACCTGCTGCCCCACAGCCACAGGGCTGCTGGCCTCGGGGGCTGCCCAGAGGTCATCCTGCCCGGCAGAGCGGGCTCAGCCCTCTGCGGCTGGCTGGCCGCGGTCGCTGCCCGCCTTAGCGAGGCGCGTCGGGAGTCTCCCGGCTCCTCCGCAGCCCTCGTGAGCTGCCCGCGGACACGGGCAGCGTCAGCCGATCCAGCGGGACTGCTCGGGCCTGCGGGCCGGAGCGTGGCGGCTCATGCAGGTGCCGTGTTTCAGGTTTTGTTGGGCATCTCGTGCGTTCTCGGCATCGCAGTAGTAACAGCTTATGTTTGTGACTGCAGCGTAGTCCTTTCTCTGCCTGGAGACAGAGTCAAGCCACGGTGACAGACTGGGAAAAGTCTCATGCTTCAACGTGACCGTAAAGGAAGGAGGAGCACCCCTGCACCGTTGAGATGTGCACCCCCACGCAGCCCTCCCTGGTAGAGGATGAACTCCTTTGGTGACAGCATGGCTCTTTCACTTGCTCTTGAAAATCTTTCTGCAGCTTGATTGGAGGCCAAGGAATTAAAATAAGAAAAAACTCCCCGTTCTTTAGGCGAGACGTTTCCCCATTCTTGCCATTTTGCCTGAATGCATTTGTCTCACTGCATCCCTGCCAGGTTTAATGCAATGCACATGGCTAATCCTGCACGGCTCCATACACCACCCTGGGTCCTTCCCTGAATAATGTCACCAGCTAATAGCATCAGTCAGGGACTTTCTGCTGCAGGTAGCGTGACCACTGCTACATTAAGAAGTGCTGTCACTCACATACGGTGCATGTTAGATTCCAGTGCAGGAACAAAATAGCGCTACTCTTGCCTTTTAAGCCTTAAAGCAGGGCAAGAGAAAAAGGGAAATGACAGCAATCAATTATGCTGTCTGCAATATACTGCTTTTCTAATTGATTCTGCAGATTTCTTCCTCTTCCTCCTGCTGTCATAATCTCTGTACTTAAGAGATCCAGATCTTTCCATTTGTTCCTTTCACCCAGAAACTAGGCCCATACCTGCATAAAAAAAGAAATTCAGATTGAAACAAGCAGAGAAAAACGACCAAAGAGTCAGAGCTGTTAATCAATGCCATAGCCTTTCAAAGGAAGATATAATAATTCATGCTGGGAATATTCAAAACTAAACTGGAGGAATCCCGAGGATGAGATACCAAGGCAGAAACCCTCAGAACCCCCCAGGGAATAGATAAAAATACCTAATTGTTTTTTTTTATCTCAGACATCTAAATTATCCAACCGCATTGTGCAAGCATATTCAGCAGATTGCTAACTGATCAGCCACGAAATCCTGTTGCACTTTGCATTGTGCTCCAAAACTGAACAACCCACTGAAATTAATGAGACAATTCTCATCTCTCATGAGGTCAAACCAATTAGATAGGCATAGCCAGCGGGTACTATCTGTAGCAGAAAAAACCAAAACAAAACAGTGCCTATCAAGTTAGAGTTACACAACCATGTGCTCGTCTAGGCTCCTGGCAAGGCCCCGATATCATTAGCTATTATTAACTGCCTTGTGCAAAGGCATCAACTATCTCAGGAGCCAAGAGAGCACCGAAGTCGTTACAAAAGCACTTCACTTGTACAGTAGACAAATCTTGAGGTGGCCTTGAAGAGTCGTTCCTTTTGCAGGCTCGAGGCCCAAGAACGCAACACAGTGAGAGCTCACATTGTGAAGATTTTATTTGCAACTAAAAGGTCAAACTGAAGAAAGTAATGGGCTCAGAGCAGTGCCAGGACAGCTTTCCAGTTGGGTCCAGCTCACTAACATCCTTGCCAAGGGAAGAAGAAGTTAATGCCCTGAGATAAGACCCTCGTCACAATATTGTTTAATTACATAAGGCTTCTAGTGAGCCTGAGATAAGAACAGGAATTTGTCTGCAGTCCAGCTGGGTGCGGCTGCTGGCTGCTTAGATCATGTTGTGTATTAGAATGGGAACTAAAAGCTCGGGTTTATTCGAGGTGGTTGTCACATCATTAGAACTGGAATGAGTAAACTGATAGTGACAACTGATTTAAAAGTTAACTGTTTCACGTGAGAAATAAACTAACATTTTCCTGACAACAGTAGCTCTAAAACTATCTATTGTTTCTCTTCAAATTACATTAGGAACATTAATTGAGCCAAACTGCTACTCTGAAATCAGTAAGTAAATTTTTTCAGTATCAATGAAGAAACTGAAGCAGAGGGATAATTTTGACTCACCTAAGACTACAGAATAAGATCAGCTTCAGCTCTAAAATTAGAAAACAAATCCCTTCATTCCCAATGCTGTGTTCATAATTCTTCTTGCAAAAAAAAAGAGTATTTCCCTCATTCCAGTTCACTTTCTTAGAGATAAATCAGATCATGGATGACTCTATCTGCATTCCTAACTAATGGCTCACAGCAACAAAACTGGTACCTCCTTCCTATTAAAAAAAAAGTGGCCAAAAAGTGCTTTATTTGAATGATCCTCCTGGATGTTTATTCCATAAATTTGTTCATGCAGGTAAAATGTTTTGTCTCCAGGTTTCCTGAATATTCTTAATTTCTAGATGATATGCTTTTCTTTTAGTTTTAACTTCACGTTAATAGAGTTTATATTAATCCTTCATAATTTTGATTATCTCTGTTTTGTAATCTCAAAATTTCCGCTTTCTGAGAAAAGGGTAACCTTGATCCTTACCTGTTCAGCATGGTTTTGGATAGTATAACATCCTGTAACACTCAGGTATTCCTCTTTTATTTTGTTCGTGATTTCTTACACACGGCTGGGTTTTATGTTAGCCTCTGGCTTTTGCTACAGCTGTTGCACTGGGAATGTATTGTAAAGGCTGTGACTGGGTCATGAGCAGCATTGTTTGCTAAAGGTAAAGCTGGGTTCATACAGTCATCGTTTAGGTCAATTAGGTTTCGTTCATCGATTGGGAATGTGCAGTGACTGTTAAAGAAGGTGCAGTGCTTATTCACGTACGGCCCTTCTGCTGCTGAAGTGTGTCTGCTCCCAGCTGAACTATAGCTTTTTGTTTGGGATGTTGTGTGGCAGGGTACTCACCAGGATGTTCTACCCTTGTGCATTTATTCACAGGATACCCTTGTAACACTTGTGTCAGGGTGGGTTGGGGACTGAAGTGAGCGCATTGCTTTGCAGGGTGTGTTTACTTGATTATGTGTTGTATTCTGCAGGGTGTGTCGCTGACTGCATGAAGCATTAAACACAACTGCCGTTCAGGAAAAGGAAAAAAACATTTTAGAGAATGAAGAGAAAATGTTATAAAGCATTTAAAAATATAAATAACAGCATGTGAGGAAATCTTTCTGAAGGAACAGGATGCGCCTGTAGGTGAAGAATTCAAATACAAGTGCTGTGCTAAGTATAATCACTAATGAAAGCTCAGCCCTTCCTCTTAGGATTTTAGTAAGCTACATGTTGACAGGACTTTCCAAGTAGCAGGGAACAAAAAAGCAAGCTTTAAGGCTGGTTGCAGTGTAGTATGTGTTTATCATTATCACATATGTTATGCTGTCCATCTATTACTGTAAGACTGGACTTTAAACGGACAGTAGAATAAATTAGTATCTGCTCAACTTACTATGTAACGTCCTTCTTTATTGAGTATCTGAGCTTTTTCTTAAGAAGACGTAACAACCACCTTGCTTCCTCCTGCTCAATATGCAGAAGAAATAATCTGTTTATTTGTTAGATCACGGGGCTGACTACAGCTGCTGTGTATATATTTGAGTATGGAGAAGGGGGTCTGTGTAGCTGTGTGGCCTCTTCTTTGTCCTGTGACAGTGGGCAAGCACGTTGTTGGGCAATGCTAAGGGAAATCTACTGCTCTTAAAGTCCCTAGAAAATTTACCCTGTTTTTAATACGATTACTCTTTGTTTGCTTGTTTGCTTTACTTTTGGATACCAGGAATTGACTATGGGAAAGTCACAGTGAGCGGAACATTTTTGTACTTGGTTTCTTTTTCCACTGTGGAAATGAACTCCACAAAGAAGTTTCAGCTCCTGTCACAGGCTTACCTCATGCTTTCACAGCATCCCTAGTGTCTGATTAGCGTTTAGTGTAGTTCGGGAGACTGCAAACACGTGACAGGTCATGGCCAAAGGGAGATGCAAGTTAACAGTTAACTAGAGCAAAGTCCTGTAATAGAGGACTTTGAACACTAAAACAGAGGGCCAAATCTCAAAGAGATTTGGGATTAGCAGCAAAGAAGAGTTGAGTATTAGCACCTGATTCTCAAAGGGGAATGCTCTGTAGTGAGTTAAATGCCTAAATTCCCTGTAGACTGGAGAAGAATTGTTATGAACCTAAGGACTTGAAGTGCACTTCGCTAGTACACTGAGTGGCGAGATGCCTACATCAGCCAGTAGGAAATACTTAAGAGAAGGGAACATCTGAATATCTCATTGTGAAACTCTGATACGGGACCAAAAAGTGTTTGCTTATGGGTTTAAGTAACACATTTGGCATGGACACCTGAATTAGTCTCAGTGAAAATATGCCTGGCAGATGAGCTACCCCCTCTACTTTAAATACTCACCAAGCGCTGAAAAGCACTGTCCTGGAAGCCAGTTCTGGACCTTTAAACAGGGAGTGCTGTGAGAAACTTTAGGGTGTTCAGGGGAAGAGAGGAAAATGTGCTCTGCTCAGCTTCTGAAAGCTGAGCCGTGCTGTAACCAGGAGCGTAAAATTTCTTCTGTTGGAATAGGGTGCCTGGTTTGGGCTTTTAGCTGGGAAACAGTGGCAATACTGGGACTGGGATACTGATGAAGGGATTTGTGACTTACTAATGTTACATACCTGTAAGCACATAAGCACTCCTGAGAGTTCCCTTCTGCTGTGTACTTCGAGTCCTACTCAGTCACAACGTGCCTAGGAAATTAGGTCCTTAAGACCTTACTGGCCAAAACGCCCCACCTGATTTCTGGATGGACTTAGAGAAGTTGACAGAATTCAGCCCACCCAGAGTAGCAGGGCTGCTGGGCACAAAAAGCACCAGACCTTTTGGCGCCTAAAGAAGCTTTCACCAGAAACTGTAGGCACTTACAGCATCTGACGTAGCTGAGGAGGGGAGGCAGAGCTTTCCTGGGTTGCTCTCAGGAGCACAGGCGCCAGCAGTCTGCATAAGTTGCACTTCGGTGCCTGAGTGCTATTTTGGATCTCTCCCAGAGACCTTGCACTGGCACGCTCTCAGTGGGGAGTCAGCGCGAAAACTCAGCAGGGACTGGGGATGCTAAGTGTCTGGTTTGCTGCGTCAAGAATGACCTTCTCAGAATGGGTGGCTTCTTCCTAGGTATGAGCTGTGGAAGTCAGCTCAGCCATCCAAATGCAAGGTCAGGCTGTGCTCAGGTCTCTGTCTAGCAGGAGGGCATGCTATCCCATGGCCAGCAATATATGGAAACCAGCATTTTTCAAGAGAATGACTATGTGAGGATTCAATAGCAGTGGGCCATCACAAAAACCCTCAGGCAGTAAACAAGTTGATCAAACCAAAACCTTGACAAGGAGGAATGTTTCAAAGAAGGTGCTGGAAGCTTTGTTGGAAGACTTGCCAAATCCTGCTGCAGCACTCTGTGGGCAGCCAGTCATGCTACTGCAGCTTAGAAGGTTCTCACCCATCGTTTGACCCATTGGAACCAGCCATGTGCGTGAGATGGTGAATAGCACTTCACTGACTTACTTTTGGCATGCTCGTCTGTGCTGCCTTATCAGCTTTCTCAGTGGTTTCCTCTAGATACTGTGTAGTATTCAGGGAGCTGAGTAAGCCCAATGGGACATTTCAGACAAGAGATACATACTCTTTTTTCATCTTTTTCATAGTGAGGATATGGATTTTTAATTGCTTCTTCTGTGATTTGCTAGCAGGCTGCCTCTTCTGCAAATGACACTTCTGTTTTCATTATTCTCTCTTGGTTGCTTGGCAGTCCTATGATGGTCAGTGGATTGGGGAGGCTTTCTCAGTGCTAAAGAATCTGTTGCAGAAGTCAGGGTGCGGCTAGAGAAAATCTTTTATAAAGAGGTTTTATTAACCCTCTAACGAATGAAGCCAGAGGTTGTTATCTCTGGCCTTGTGTTGGTTTCACCTGGAGCCTGTGGACTCAGCATTTCTGAAGTGTCATTGTTAGGGTATGATTTTTCAGTATCTGGCCTCTGATTTGGAGTGGGATTAGTTTTGGGTGGTCAACTTCACATGACTTGCGATCCGATCTAGCATCTATCCTTGTGGCTGACTTCAGCAATCTGCCATTTGGCCAGAGACTCCAAACCAGTGATTATCTCAAAGTGCTGGCTCTAGCATATATGAGATGGAGATGGAGAGAGAGAATGCTGTAAATACAGAGCATGCAAAGAAGCGTGGAAAGATACGGAAGAATGAAGAGAGAAACTGCTTGAGAAGTGAATGCCCAGCTTAAGGGAACTGGGAAGAAATGAGAGCAGATATGTAGGCAGACTTGTGCGGGAACTTTTTGGTGAGGATAAGAAGCTTCGGCCTATGGCACAAGCTAAGAGGAGATGTATCTGGGGAGCTGATTTATCAGAAACAAAGCTCAAGTGAAAGTTCCCTTTCAAATGACAGTGTGTATAATAAGAAATCACTAATCCAAAGTGACTTGAACAAAGCAACAGGTAAACACTTACAGAAAACTCCCCCTGCCTTCAGAGGAATCCAGGCCTAGCAGTCTCCAGACTTCACCCTTGCCAAAGACAACTCTTTTCACCCTGTCTCCTATGAGGCCACTTCATGGTTTCTTGCTCAAGCTTCTCACAGAAGAAAGAGCAAAATAGTGCCCTCCTCATGCTGTGATGATAAGCCTGCAGTGCAGTTTGCCGGGGTTTATTTTAATTGGACTTTTTTACTTTTTTCCTGGCACTTTAAAGTTTATGAACGGAAAGGATCAGTCTGACTCAGAGACTGGGCTACTTCCAAACATTAATCTTAGCTGCCATATGTTAATGTTAATGTAGTTTGGCTCTGCTGCATCATATGGTGTAAAGTAAGATGTCTGTACCCTTTCACCTCTGGTGTCAGAGGCTACTAAAGGGAATATGTCAGAAACATGGGCACATTGTGATTGCCTGATGTGCAATCTACAGGCATTTGATGAGATTCTATGAGTAAGAAGACCTAGAAAACATCCATAGTCTGTTCTCATGAAATTCGTATTTTATCATTCTGCAATATTGGTTGCCAATATGATAATGTTGAGGGCAATTCTTTGGCCTGTTCTGAGTCTGAAATCTATATACAGGTTTTGGTTATCACAGCATTGAGCCCAAGGTAATAACCCTTGGCATATTAGGTTGGGTTCAGTGGTACATTATTTAGCCTCTTCCTTTTTGGTTGGCTTCATAGTATGGGTATAACAAACACATAAACAAAGATGACTGTCCTGTTCATCATGATTTTTCCAGCACTGAAACATGAGTCTCTCATCATTTGTGTTTCACTTTCTTCCATTCTCTCTCCTAAATGTTTCCATTCTACGGTAACTATTTTCAAATTTTATCCAGTCTTTGAGGGTGTACACTCAAAGTATTTGGTGTTTCCCTGCTCCTTCCTCATCACCTTACTCATGCACTCTCTTCCCTGAAATCATCATGGGAACAACCCTATGCAAAAAAAGAGAGAAGTTTCCGATTCTACTTATTTCAATGGAATTTCCCTGCTGCCCTTTTTCCAGATCAGTGGATGTTTTTTGCTAGTGACAGTAGTGTGAATAGCGTCAGGAAGATGAAAACTTCATTACAAGGGCATTCGCAAAGGCTAACATTAGCCTAATGAAACTAATTTTCCTAAATTCCCTCTCAAGCCTAAGTGCAGGGAAAGGTTTCCTCCAGAGGCAATTCAGAGCAGTAACCTCATTCCACAGAGAACATAGGGTATTCAGAGAGATTAACTCCTTAAGCCTAAAACTTAAAAGCTTAAAAAGATTGAAAGCCATTCTTATCTTCAGGGGAGTTACAGCAGACATATACCTAGTCCCGCTGTTGTAGATGTGTTGGCCTTTTGTGCTGACATGGAGAAAGATGTTCTCGATTGGGTAACCACTGGTTTATTGTACAGGACAACATCACTCAATTCTCTTCTCAGCTCTGCAGCCAATTTTCTAAGCAGTTCTGAGCAGGAAACCCTCTGGCCTTAGTTTTCTGCATGGGAAATGATGTCAGTCATTATGTTAATTAATATATAAGACTTTTCTCCAGGAAGACAGAGATTTGATGGATGACTGATGGACATCAACTATAGCTAGCAAAGGCTTAAAGTTGAGATGTTGGCTTGTGATAATGTGGGTTAACAATTAATGAATAGATGTCTTCCACCGCACAAAAAGCTAGACATACGACTTTCCCACACTGCAGGGAAATTTTATGTGCACATTTTACATTTTTCTATTTCCCCACTGCAGGCACTGAAATACCAGGCCGACGTTTGTGAGCATATGACTGACGAATGGTACAGTACGTTCACTTGCCGTCCGGAGACTCGTCAGAGTGACAAGTTGGAGCTGTAGAAGATAGAGATGACTCATGATTGGAGCTTTATGT
Organism: Haliaeetus albicilla; assembly: GCF_947461875.1. Taxonomy (NCBI): domain Eukaryota; kingdom Metazoa; phylum Chordata; class Aves; order Accipitriformes; family Accipitridae; genus Haliaeetus; species Haliaeetus albicilla. The sequence goes on along the minus strand of NC_091509.1, from coordinate 11,242,583 downwards.
AAATGAGGAACCTCTTCTGTTGCGTCCTGTTGTACCAATGAGGCCATGTAAAGTTCACGTAAGTGATGTTGCCTTCCCATGTCCCCTCTGTCTTTGAGGCAGGGCAAGGAAATGGGGTAAGATAGATGTTGTTCCCCCAGAGAGGGCAATAGGTCAAAACAGGTAGTGAATCTGAATGTGAAACCCCTGGAACTGAAGATTTCTTCCCAGCAGCAACGCCTGGAGAAAGTTTGCTGTTGCCTTTTGCTGTCAATTGCGAAAGTGATTGAGCCTCTTGCCACTGACAGTAAATTCTGAGGGGGACCCAGATAAGGGGGAAGTAGTGAATTTCAGTGAAGCGTTCTCTCCCTGGGAGTCAATCAGTTTTAGTAAGATTTATGGGTCATCAGTGACGTAGCTAATAAACTCGTTTAGCTTATCCAAAGCACAAGAAAAAGTCCTGCTGCTAAGTGGCCTAACTCTGCATGCTCTCTCCTAATGGCCTTATGTAGGCAGCATATCCTAGGCAAAAGCAATGAGGAGGAGTGGAAGCGTGAAAAAGCAGTGCAGTTGAATTGTGTCTATCCAAAGCCACAGATAATATTATTCCAGGTAGAGGGCCAAATTCTCTGACTCACCCACACAAAAATCCTGCTGAAGTTTACTGAAGACAATGGAATTAATTAATCTAGGGTAAAAGTAATATGAGAGAGAAGAAAGCCAACCTCCAAAATGTTGGCCTCCTTAGCTGTCTTATTTCTAGGGTGCTGTGACTCATGTGTGTGTATATTGCTAGCAGATATAGCATAGTGTGACTACTGCAGATGACTGCAGAGATCCAAAAGGTATGAAAAAGTCTACAAACTAGAAAAGATTTGTCTTGCATTAGATATGTTGTTTAAAGTCAGAAGGAAGATATAATTGACTCCAGTGGGAGTTTTGCTAGACTAAAGACTTAGGAGCTGAAATGAGAGATGAAAAGAAAAATCTACCTTGCTAGCCCAGAGCTCACAGAAGAGAGACACCCTTTATTTACTCTATGTAATTCTGTTCAGACAGATGCAAGTAACTTTCCTCAAATCGTTTCAGAGCCCGTATCACTTTTTCTCAGTATTTAGCGTGTTTCTTCTTACATATGATTGCATTCATTTATCTGTAGATATTATCTGACTGAAGCACTATACAAAATTTTTCTCATCCATTACAGTCATCCTAATTTGATAATTCTCAGTACATTTAGTTTATTTACCTTTGTCTCAATTTTTCCTTTTCTAATTGATTCAGACATCTATCTGTGGCAACCAGTCATAGAATCATAGAATGGTTTGGTTTGGAGGGGACCTTAAAGGTCATCTAGTTCCACCCCCCCTGCCATGGTCAGGGACACCTTCCACTAGACCAGGTTGCTCAAAGCCCCATCCAACCTGGCCTTGAACACTTCCAGGGAAAGGGTATCCACAACTTCTCTGGCAACCTATTCCAGCACCTCACCACCCTCACAGTACAGAACTTCTTCCTTACATCTAATCTAAATCTACCCTCTTTCAGTTTAAAGCTGTTACCCCTTGTCCTATCACTACATGCCCTTGTAAAAAGTCCCTCTCCTGCTTTCTTGCAGACCCCTTCAGGTACTGGAAGGCTCCTATAAGGTCTCCCCAGACCCTTTTCTCCAGGCTGAACAACCCCAACTCTCTCAGCCTGTCCTCATAGGAGAGGTGCTCCAGCCCTCTGGTCATCTTTGTGGCCCACCTCTGGACCTGCTCAGGCAGGTCTCTGTCCTTCTTATGTTGGGGGCCCCAGAGCTGAACGCAGTGCTCCAAGTGGGGTCTTACAAGAGCGGAGTAGAGGGGCAGAATCACCTCCCCTCCCTCGACCTGCTGGTTACACTTCTTTTGATGCAGCCCAGGGTACAGTTGGCTTTCTGGGCTGTGAGTGCACATTGCTGGCTCATATTCACTTTTTCATCCACTAATGCCCCCAAGTCCTTCTCCACAGGGCTGCTCTCAATCCATTCTCCACCCAGCCTGTATTTGTGCTTGGGATTGCCCCAACCCGTGTGTGGGACCTTGCACTTGGCCTTGTTGAACTTCAGGAGGTTCACAGGGGCCCACCTCTCAAGCCTGACAAGGTCCCTCTGGATGGCATCCTGTCCCTCCAGCATGTCGACCGCACCACACAGCTTGGTGTCGTTGGCAAATTTGCTGATGGTGCACTCAGTCCCACTCTCCACGTCACTGACTTGAATAGTCCTACCTATTTTAACCCAACTCTTGTTAGTATTGCAGCTACAGAGTTAATGCGTGCTTTGACTTCGAGAAGTCTGCAGTAAACTTCCCAGATAGGTGATGAATTGGTTCAACTCTAATTTCTCACTGAGTTTAAAGGTCAGCCTTATGATGCTGAGAGTTCCTCCATGAGCTAAGTCCTTCATATATTTTTGCTCTTTTCATCGCCTGTTCTCTACTCTGTCCCACATTGTAATGGATGATAATTACACGCTTTTCAATGGTATATCTCCTGGTCCATTGAAGGTAGGACTTTTTTCTCAGCAGAAAGCTGACTCATAAGGTATGCTGCCTTCTATCCTTAGAAAAAGTGAGTCACTAATGGATTTTTCATTATATATTCAAGTACCACAGACTGAAATTTTGTCCTACCAGTCTAGTCCTGAGGTAGTATTTGGAATTCTTTTTGATTTTGTATTTTAGTTATGTCTCAGTGAGGCTCTGTGAGATACAATAGGTGCTGTACAAGGAGCTGTTTTGTATTACATGCGATGACTATTCCCATTAACTTCAGTAGTGCCATGGTTTCACTCTTTGTGTGCTGTGTGCTTCCCTAGCTAAAACAACACAAAACTCCCTTTACACCTGCATTGTAACATGTTCAGCATCTGTTTTCACCCAACACAAATAGTTTACAGTTGTTTTTCAGATCTGTGTGAAAGCTGAGGAGGCTGAGACATAACTAAAATATGAATCCCAGTGGTACTATTGCATTAGTAGAAATAGTCCTTTTGTTCGGGCAACACTAATTTGGTGATCTTTCAGACACTCAGTGAAGATTCACCAGTTCTCATGATGGCCCATGACAGAAAGCTAGATGCTATTATTTCTATTTTATAAACAACAGAATTAAGGTTGGGGGAGATTAAGTTGTGATAGGGAGGCAATAGAAGTATTGTGAATGGACCCCAGGAGTCCTGTACATTTTTTTTTCCAGTGCAACAATATTTGGTATCAAAGATATTGCTGTATTTACAGTCACTGCTATTTAACTTCAAGTGGCGTCAGTGTGAATGAGCATCCGGCAGAATCTGTGTAGAGTTGCAACATAGTCTGCAATTCACAGGAGAGTACCAGCTTTTGCCTGTCCATGTTGTATTCTGTTAAGCTAGTTTTGCGGGGTATTTGGGGGGGGAGCGGGGAGGTGGTGTCTGAATCTTTCTGATACTGACAGGAGCTGTTATTTAAAACTGTATGATGAAGATGCAAAAGGGATGGTGTTAGGGTGGTTGCTTTGTTCTTCATTACACAAAAGTGGATGTGCTGCAATGACAAGTTTGTAAATCATAGTTAGTTCCGTTCTCACACCACCCAATAACCTTACAATCTCTCTGTCAACTTCCTGAAGACCTTGGGAAGCTATAATTTGTGATAAAAAAGGGAGTTAAAATGTTACGTGTATATCAAAGCTGAAAATTTGTGGCTGGCTGACCTTTTCATTTTGAGCAAATGCACTCATTTCCTTTACGTTGCTTACTGTTTCCCTCTGAAGCTTGGCATAATAGGAAATCCTCCATGATTGTTCTCCTTAATCAGTGGCTCCATTGTGCCGGCTTCTTTTCCTTTCAGTGAGCAGGGCAGAGGATCTCGCCATGCTCCTAATGGGGCATCGCTCTCTGTGCTGTCAAGCATCAGTGCCCCAGAAACTCAGACGTTTCAGTTCAGCTGCCATGGATGAGAGAATACCATGAACGGTGTGTGCTAAATTCAGTATGCTGTCAGAATAAGGAAACAGCCCCCTGATTTTCAGTTCAGAAAAAAAGAAAAAACAAGAACTCACTGGATTTTACAGTGATATTTCCCAGTGTTTGTGATGAGGCTTAGATGAATAATGAAAATGAAGACTTTGTAAATTTAGATTTTGCTCCATTTCCATATGTGGGCTAATGTCATTTGTTGTCGTGTCACTGCTAATATTTGCATAGTCATCTGACAATTATAAAGAAGGCGTACAAATCTTTAGGACAAATAACTTCTCCCGAAATATATTCTGAAAAGCCTACTCATTATGACTAGCACATCATTTTTCATTTTCTGATCTATTTCTCTTTGTCATCTAGTCAAGGGATGGAACTTCTACGTTGTGACTGTACACTACAAACCGCAGATGGTGTAGCTTTTATATACATGCCTCTTGCTAAAAATTAGGCAAGTATTTAGAAATAAAAGATCTATTGGCAATAGTTTAAAACAGTTTGTGAAAAGGCTGAAGTTGCCAAAAAGATTGTTTGTATTGGTAACCTCTACTTCATAAAGCATAACATAAACAAAAACATAGTGACGGGCCAGTGCTCAGGAAGAGCTGATGGTTCACCAAGTCTTATCGTTTGCTTCCTGTTGCAGCACAGTGGTGTTGACATCATGTTCCTGCACATGCAATATGCAAAAAGCTCAGGGTTCGTAATTCAGTGTTGGCACAATAAACAATTTTTACTTGTTGCTATTGATTTTCTGCTGTTCTGTTTTTCTCCAATAAAGTTGATGTCTGCGGGGAGCCAGGTAGTCAGTCAGTCTCCACAGACATTTCACAGTACATTCAGTTTCTTGCTTTCCTATGATACGGTTTTCAAGTGCAGCTTACAATAAAAAAGACAGAGCAGTGTCCAGAGGACTTTAGTTAATGTGTAACCCATTCCTTATGCAGAAAGTTCCCAGAGAAGACTGAGGGGCTTTTGTATGGCAGTATGGTTAACAAAAATGGCGTAACAACCCCAGGACATGGCTTCATGCATTTATACTGGAGTCAAATCTCTAGGGAAATTAGGTTAGTGGCGGCGATGATGATAATAATAAATAATGCATGCTCCCCTTGGATCTTGGCTGACTATCAAGACAGACTTCCTGATGATGAGGTGCATATGTCTGTCTCCAGTCTCTTCAAGGTATCTGCAAGGCACCATTTTTTGCAATTACAAAGGACTGCAGATGAGAACATGCACCATAAGAAGCAATCCAGGAGCATTTGTCCCAGACTTTTGTCTCTGATTTCCATAATCGTTCTCATCTCAACTCCTCAGACATTAGCAAGCCAAATCTCAGAACAGCTCTGTCAAGTGCTGACAGTGGTGGCAGTGGCAACCCAGAAGCCTGAAGGCTTTTAGTTTTGCCCGTCATGTTGCGCCTTGTTTGCATGAGGATGAGACAAGAGGGGAGAGGTCCCTGTCACATCATGCTAGTAATAGATGGGGTCACTGAATATATCTCCTTTGTTTCCAGTAGGGACTGGGACTCTGCAAGAGCACGTTACCAAGGGATTCTTCACGAAGACTGCAGAAAGCGCCTGCCCCAAACTGTGCACAACCGTTGTCTGGGGAAGTGGCTTTCTGCCAATTGTCAAATGTAACTGAAGCAAGGCCACAGCGACATTTGTGGCTTTTCTGTTGGCCTTGTTGCTGGCAATGCCACGCTGCTTCAGGTAGAAAAGAGGAAGGGCAGCCCTGCGGGGGAGCACTGGTTTGGTTGCAAAAAGGCTGGTCTCACCCCAGACCGCTGCTCTCCTCTGCAGTCGTTCAGCTTCCACTGGCTCCGTTTCTCCCCAGTAAAATGGGACTAGCCGCATTCCCTTTCCTCCCAGGTGCTATATGGGCCATTCTGGTTTCTAAGGGAAGAACAAAAAGCACCTCAGTGCACTGGCATGCCTACAGGAACACCTTCTTTGCTGTTGCAGGGGACACCAGGTTTAATTCCAGTAAGTCATTAAACAAGATAAACAGGCTTTAGGCAGTAGCAGGACAGACCTCCCCCCACCCAACACATGGACCTATAACCCTGGTGTGTGAGAGCAAACAAAATTCAACACATCTCAGTGCACTCAGGTATCACTCAAAAATATTTCTTCACGTGCTAAAAAGCAAACGGAAGTTGGTATTTGCCCTAATTTGGGATGAGAATATACTTCTGTGCACTCCAGTCTAATCATGTACTCACCTGAGGTTGGACTGTATGTTTGTTTTGGTTTATTCTTCACATACTTGATAACGAAGAAACAAATGCTGCTTGGCCCATCCTCTCTGACTCTCGGGCTGATTTTCTGTTGCTGATTTTCATAATTTTATCATTGGTCTCGTGACATTGAGCTGTTCAGGTTTAGTCATAAGCGCATTTATCATTCTACTTGACTTGTTTAAATAATGTAAAAATGAAAGTAACCTTTGTTCAAGACATTTAGTATTGATTCTTTTTTTCATAAGCCACTGTTAATCAGTGTTGTAAAATGGGATGACTTTCCATGACATTAATGATAGAGATTGATTCTAGATCCATTCCTCATGAGTTGCTTTGTCCTAGCTACACTAAGGAATGAGCAGGACTTGCTCCTCCAGTCTCTCCTACAAGGGAAGAACGTTTCTGGAGCACATAGAGCACTAGCAGGGCAGTGCTGGTAGAAGCCTGGATTAGTAGATCACTCTCAAGTGAAATTTTAAAGGAGCTTTGTTACCTAATTCCTGTTGATAGCCCCTGAAAACCTTGGCGATCTCATCCTTAGACTGCACTGAACTGTTAAATAGAAACAGTGGATGATATCTTAGAAAGTCACAGTGAAAGTGGCAGGTTCCCAAGCCTGTGAGATGCTCCGGGCTGTGATAATGAGTGCTGCTCAGGTGGCCTGGGGCAGAGCCCTCTGTTCTGCTCTCAGGAGCATTTGAAAGAGGAAGGGGGAAGGAGTGCTGGTGGCACTTCTAAGGAGATCTACAAGCCTGATCTTGTATTTGTAAAAGGAGACCAGGCGATAGTTATTGATGTAACAATTCGATATGAAAGTAAACTGTCATCACTGGCGGACGCGGCGGCAGAAAAAGTAAAGAAATATTGCCATCTTAAAAGTCAAATTCAGGAACTGACAAATGCTAAAAATATCAAATTCAAGGGATTCCCTGTGGGTGCACGAGGTGAATGATGTTCTGGTAATTATGAAGTGTTGAAAGCATTAGGAATCTCAAATTCCCGACAAGACAAAATTGCGCGATGTATGTCAAGAAAAGCTTTATTTACCCCTGTTGATATCGTACATATATTTTTGAGTCATTCGAGATCTATTGTAAGATCTTAATTATTTGCTACTGTTCTGGTTTATATCGTTTTTGCTGTATTACTATTTCTTGTTCTTACTGCATTTATTGTTTTGTCTTATGTTGTTCTTGGTGTATTACCATTTATTATTCTATCTTATATTGTTCTTGCTGTATTACCATTTATTGCTTTGCTGTTGTACTATTAATTCTTTAATAAAACTACCCCTGGTACTCCTGCTCTGTTACCTTGGCACTGGAAAGGTCGGGAGAGTAATTTGGAACTCGTATTCATGACGTGTCACATCAACGTAAATTTGGACAAAATACTAATCGGACTTGACAAAATTTCTACCAAATTGGACTACCTTACTGGATTGGACACAGGTGGACGGGCCACCTTTACTTAACTCGGAAAAGAAACATATATACTTTATGTGTTTGTTAAATAGCCCTTTCCCGCAGTGGGAAATTGCCTGGCAGACAGAGCAGCTTTAGGACTCCACTGGATACGTCTGTCAGCTCATCTCTCTCTCTACCTACGTATAACACCCTGGCACTGTAATTGCCACATAAACTATCAGGCATCACTTTTGCCAGAGGATTTTTTTTTCAGCCTTTGAAAACAAAGTTAAATATATCTTTCTCCTACAGACAGAGAAACCGAGGCACGGAGAATCTGAAGGGCTTCTACAAGGTTACATAGCAAGTCACAGGCAGTAAATCACAAGGTGTCCTCATTTCCTCTCACCCATACGAATCCCTAAAACTCACTATCTCATATAATAAAGCTTAGCACAGAGTCTTATTTTGAGATTTTAATTAATATGCAAAGTGCTTTGATCCCCTTTGATGAAAGATTCTGTGTAACATATTTTGAAGTAATACCTCTAATTGTTATGCAGCAGTAAAATGAAATACGGATAATTCATTTGCTACTTTTAGGGAAAGAACCGAGTATTTTACTCCACAGTTTTAGGTTACAGTGATTTTCAAGAGAAGAGCTGTGAGATTTCTGCTGCTGTTGAAACATTTAGAAAGTGAGGATTAGCAAACATACAGTGTGTTCTGGGATACTGGCTTTGTAGGGGTGAGTTCCCCCAAGAGGATGACTAACAGCAGGATGTGGGACATAATTTGCATGTTCTCTGACTCTGCTGCCATCATTTGTGTATTGGATACTTGAATTATACATTACACAGAAGGTCACCCACTTGCCAAGCTGACAGTCCTGCTGAACGGTGCATAGCCCTGGATGGGGGCTGAGGGAGGAGGGCTGATGTTATTTCAAGAAATGGTTAGTGTTGCGTTCAAAAAGAAATAGCTCTGTGTATGAGAGGACTTGGAATTTGTCACTGAATACTTCGGGGGGGTGTTATTTACTCATTCTGCACCACTCTGCTGCTAGCTCTGACTTTCAGGTTTTTTGCATCTGCTTCTGTTTTTTCCTGTGGTGAATTTGATGCTGTTGAGAGGTGCCGTAAATCATCCCTACACGCTCAAATGCTTTCTCTGTACAGGAGGTTCAGCATGGGCAGTGGCAGATTTCCCCTGCTCTGCCTGCTAAGGCTGCCTCTGGTTTTTCTTAGGGACACAAGAGAGTTCCCTGCTTTCATTGCAGCCTACTGGAACTAGGTTTCTTCACTGACAGAAGGACACTGGCAGGTGCTTTTTCTACTATCCTGCTCAGAAAAAAAAGACTAATAAAGACCCACAAACTCATTTTTGTAGATCACCTGTCCAGGAGGAGCACACAGATCTGAACAACATTTCCCCTAGCAGCTAGCCTCTCTGACAAATCATCTTCCACATATTAAAGTTTCAATGAGACAAATACTGATCACATATTTCCCCTTTGAAACATTATTTCTTCTGTCAGTATTGACCGTAAAAAACAAATGAAAAAAAGGAAATGATTCAAAACTAACTGACAGAGTGCACTCATCTAATCATCTGATTAGCTTTCTTGCTGATTGTCACACTACCTTGCTTAAATACCCTGGCTTAAATGTCAAGGTCTTTGGGGCAATGACTGTGTTTTATTGGCTCCTGTGTTTGTCTGGGTCCCTGACGATACTCTAACTCAGACAAAAATGCCATTGGCAGGTGATGCTTTGTGAGCTGCCCACAGTGTGCAGACTCTGAAAGTTGCTGGCTTATTGGAGAAAGTTTCTGAGCCATCAGAAACAGTCGAGGTGTCCGGGGTCTGCTGCCAGTTGTGGACAGGACACAGTACAGCCGGCAAGCCAGGGCTGGTAATCAAGCTCTGCTGGTGCTGCATGCCTAGGCGCCCTCCTGAATTCTCTTTCCCAACCAAAAATGTTGGCTTTAGTAGCCAGTTCCAGTAAGCTGAACTCATTCCTGTTGCTTTTTTCTGCTTAGGATTGGTTACCACTGGAAGACCAATGACAGCGGGAACCATTTTATCAAATGCATTCTTCCAAAATCTGTTTTTCAGTTGGGGTCCATAGGAAAGATGCGAACAATTTTCTTCAGTATTTCCACTGAGAGCTCAAATCTTTTAGTTAAGAATTGTTCATTAGATCACAATCACATTTCCCCTTCCCTTCCCTTCTCTTCCCATGGCTAAACCCATGCTGAGAAAGCAAAGCAGAAACGTATTTTACCATTGGAAAGGCAATACATTGACAAGAAAAGAAAAGTGTGTAGAAGGAAATCAAACCCCTCAATTCAGTGAGGTTTCCCTCTGTGACAGTAAATACTGAAGTTTTCTTTAAGAAGTAACATGGTTGGCTGGAATGATTTTCCTTCCATTTCCACCCCAGGGGGAAGTCAGCAGTTAGGAAACTCATAGCAGCTACTGTTGTCCCAGATGTGCCCACTCTGAGCTTCTACAGAGAGAAGGGACTGTGATCAAACCCAAAATCATGCATTACTGCTGTTCATAGATTAGGGGACTGCAGTGTTGCTTGGGCTTTTCCACCTCCATTGCCTGTAGATTCAGGCACCTCAATTCCACATACTAGTGGGTCATTCAGCACAGAGGTATGAGGGGGAGAGAGGAGGGCGAGGAGTGGACCTGGAGGCCACCCGGAGACCACCACCACTTGCTTTGCAGACCATGAACATGTTTCTTCAGTAAGCTGCATGCCCTCAATAGCAGAGCTAAGTCAGCAGTGAGGAACGTGCATAGGACCTTCAAACAGGTGCAGTCGAGGCAACATTTCTCCGCTTGTACTTCTCACATTATTATTGTGGCTCACGGTACCTCTACCATCCACCCCTGAGCCACGCTTCTCGCCATACCATGCATTAGGTTCAGAGATGACAGGTGCCACCTTTACCCTAACAAGAAGAAGACAGACTTGGTTTCGAAGTCTGAACTGAAGCTGCAAAACCCTAGGTGTCAATGAGAACCTTTGAACCTTTCCCTATGGAATGACATTTTTCTCTCCCTGTGCTCTGGACAAAGCTGGAGACCGCTGGCTGACCATCAGGGCTTTCAACATAAAATGTGTTATGATGGGTAATGCTAGATCTGCTTTTCTTAAGTCCCAAATGCCTCCAAGGCTGGTGTATTTCTGGGTAGATGACCATGTGCCTCGTAAGCAATGCCAGTAGAAATCAGAACCTCTCTTCTCCACTTAGAGTTACAGAGGCGACGATCTGTTCACATAGTTGCCTGCTCTCCTTCTCCCTGAGCCAGACTCCTGCCTGGTGTAAATCAACGTTTTTCCATTGACGGTAATCCACTATTCCCAAATAGATTTACCAGGAAGACTACAAGCACTCCACTCCCAACCTTCCCCAGGTGCACTGCTTGGCATGGTACATGCTGCTGGTCTGGTGCTGGGGAAATGGCTCTGTGGTCCCCGCAGTCCCCTGATGGCTTTGTGCAGTACTCTGATGGAATCCAGGGGAGCTGCACACATTTACGCTGGGCAAGAGACTGACCCACAGCAGTAATTCAGATATTTTGTCAGTGACACTTTATAAACAAAAGTCATCGGTTTCAGCATAATGTGCCATCCTTCTAAGTAAAAGATACATCACAAAGTCCTCAGGGGGAAAGGTTGTGAGTAATAGCAATGGCACAGAGCCTGCAACCCAACCAGCATGCCAAACAATATTCCAAGAAAATATTTCTAAGTTACAGAAATTGCGTAAGAATGATTATTATTTTTAAAGTACAGAAAACAAAGTCCAGTTTCTAAAAAAGCAAACACGTATTTTTAGCCTTGCTGGTCTCTTGATCTTACACTAATGGGAACCATCTGTGCTGGGACTGGCTGACGTTCCTGGTAAATAACCTTTCGCTGCAACGTTCCAGATGTTTCAAAGGCTTCTTTGCAAAGAAGCGTTTGTCTCCCTGCCTGTCACTCTCCCTTTCTGCCTTTCCTGTCCATGTTTACTTCAGGAATATACATTCTTTTATTAAAAAGCTTTCGTTAAAAATAGCTTGTCAGGATTTTGGCTAATCTTCATTATGATTCTTGCTTGCTAGTGGAGAATGAAAGCTTTCATTCCTTAGGGCTGAAAGACTAAATTGGAGACTTGAGAAGGAAGCTAAAATATTTAGACTAAAAAACACACCAAAAAATTAGTTGGAGATGGATTTCTACCTCATTTTGATCCCTGTGAGGATTCCAGCTATTGAACAGACACATTTCTTTTGGTATTGGGAGTTCTTAATGTGACAAAGCTTGTATGGAATATACAGATGTACTTTATAGGAACAAGATACTTCACTATAAAACCTTTGCAACTCATTATGTAAAAGAGTTTTTTGGTTTGTTTCCTGCCTCTGCTGTGCTATATCCTAGAGCTGACTGCCTTTCCTATATGAAGGAAAATATCCCTGGATACGTGGGTCACTTTTTTGTCCCAGCTGAGATAAGCTGAGACAGAATGGTGGAAGGAAAATAAGGGGACTTAAAATCCATCCTTTAACCTTTCTGTTATCTCCACCTAGAGTCTGCCTGAAATCCGATGTGTTACAGCTTCATTAATGCTGTAACTTGGGCTCAGGTACAATTAGATAAGAGAAGTCTTGCTTCCAGTGTCAAACCTCCTACTCGGGTCTCCAGCACGATGTCTGTATCACCAGCTAAGGGTATGCTACTCAGGAGTAATGAGCACTTTGACGCGTACTCTTCAGTGGGTAATTCCTTTGCTTTAAAAACTTCATGTCACTGCTGAAGTGTAAAAGCTCTAGAAGGTAAAGGAGAGTCTGCCTTTTGGTTTCTGAAGGATTTGGGGTTGTGAGGCTCTGCAGTGCTCTGCTGTGGCTAGGGCATTGCAACTGCGGCAAACTCCAATTCTCCGAGGGTTCTGCAGGCTGGGACATGCAGCAGAGCTGAGCGGGTACAGGGTTTTTAGAAGCTGTCCGTTTGTTCTTTTGTCACCCATTATCAAATTTGTTTCATAACAAAGGCTTCCTGAGCTTGGGGGTTTTGTGTGTGTTAATACTGGTAATATGATTTAAATATTCTGATGATTCATTTTCAGTCCAGAGAGCTGAATCAGCCATGTAGAACATAACTTGCTTCTCCCAAACCGCTACCTTTTCCATCCTTTCTCGTCATTTCTATAAGAGGATGATTCATGCTCCTCTTGTATTTACCATTTGAGAATGTGCCTGATTCCTTTAGCTAATTTCGCTTCTTGTTCCTCTTTTTCAAGAAAAAAAAAAAAAAAAAGGCAGTAAGGAAAGCAATGTGATTGCTGACTGATGTGACATATCCCACCAGTGGACCTGGCATGTGAACTAAACCTGAACCAGACAGCGATGAAAAAGAGAGGAAAAGATACCTTGAATTATTAAATTGATCAGAGCCCAAACTGCGAAATTCAGCCCTTGGCTCACATTTCATGTTTTCGAAATTCTGGGTGTTCAAGTGAGGGGCTGTATTCAGTATAACGGTCTTATTTTTGCTTGTTTAAAAGAAGTCCCTTCTTTTATTTAGTTATTAAATTCTAATTTGTTTTCTCGGAAGCCTGATTAGGGTTGTGACTGGCTCAATCAATTAACTGGGGGGTGGGGTTAATTACTGATTTACCTGATTACACGCGAGAGCTGTCTGTTCTCAGAGATGGCCATAAGATATATAAGAACATAAAGAAATCTTCATGGCGGGCCTTGGGAAAACACCTGGACTCTTGTCCCCACTTTCCGTCTGAAACACTGTGCTTCTCAGCATAACCTTGCGGTAATCAGATCAGTTTTAAAATCAGAGAGCATCTCTGTCTTCCCCCTATCGCTCCCAGTGCAGCCCCTCACCAGACCCGGGTTCCCGCCTGCTGTCCCATGTCAGGGCTCAGCGGGGTCCCCGTCCACGCGAAGCTGTGACCATCGTGGGGCTGTCCGGCTGCTCGAGCCATCCAGGAGCTGCCACGTTCTAAGGAAAGTCTCCCCCAGTTTTCAACCCCTTCCATTTTAGGGCTCCCCTCAGCCTGCTGCTTTAATGGGATGCCTTCTCCCTTTATTGGAAAGGGAGTTTTTTACACTACAGCAGCTGTAAAAAAATACTCTCTAAGAAGTGTATTCATGCGAGCGTCCCTTTGGCTGGGCCTCTATCTAAACAGAGCTCAGCATTTTGTGTGGCGGCCGAGGTGAAATCACAGCTTGCGATGGGCTCCAAGAGCCACAGGGCGTCTGGCCACGCGTGTGGCCACCCCCGGGAGAAACATCCCATGTTTGGGCAAATTCGTTTGAGCCAATGCTGCTGTATGACTTCACTCCGCATTCATCCCCATCAAGAAACAGTTTGTCCAACGCTTCGGAGGACAGCACCAACGCTTGCTAGACTCACCTGAAGGTTTCACCGCAAGGCAATGAGATCAGCTCAACACTGAATTTTATTGAGTCAAACGGGGCATGAGCAACGCGAGCAAGTCACAGGTGGCCATGACAAGGCATTTCAAGGACAAAGAAGTGGGTCGTTAGATCCCTTTCCTGGATATTGTGCCCTGTCCCACTCAAGGTGACGTTCAGAGGGCACTACACTGTGAGTCACTCTGCCCCGTATGGTCTCATATACTTCTGAAAACAACACAGTGGGCCAAAGTTTGGCTTTTTCCACAGCCTAAAGGTTTTCATATTCAAAACAGTCAAGTGTTATTCTCTCCTATGACTAATACTGTGTTTTCACTAACCGCTATTACACACAAACATCACCTCACTCTATCACATGAGAGAATCATGTCATATTGCAAATATTTTAACAAACTGCATAGCAGAAAATGAATAAGCACTTCTGTATTTACTAATATGGGGGTATTTTTTAACAGTTACAAATGAAATGCAAAGATTGGCTATAAATGCCTTGGAAGCTCATACTAAGAAAGCACAGAAAAAGATGCATGAATAACAAAAGGACTCAGATGGAGCATGTGCAATGCAATATCCACTGGAATTTCTTTGTGCTTTGTTTCCCTTACAAGTTTCTTTATTTTAGTACATCCTCTTATGAAGTCTCACTCTTGGGTCTCCACACTGAGTTACTCCATAGGCCAAGAATGTGGGAATTGTGGCTTTTGATAACAGAAACCTCACATTATTTCAGACAGTTTACAATTGCTTTTGCTGTTACATCCTCCCCTTCCGTCCCCTCAGCAAATAACCCCTTTCAATGCCATTAGACGGTGAGACTCATTTAGACCTGGAGGATGGTAAGAATGGTGCAGATGAGCAGCGTGAGTGCACCGGGAGAGCCTGCCTTCTGGTCCTTAATTCCTGCACTTAGCACGGGACTTCAGGAGGACGCAGAAGTACCTCTCTGTCATCTCTGCAGCTTTCAGGCCTGACAGTCCTAGAGAAGTCCAAGCTGCCTACATCCACCCAAAGTTATTCTTGAGTTGGTAGCAGTTAGTATGTGCGGGGACTCTGAGCACAAAATTCTTTCCCACTGTAGCTGGTTGCACTGGCTTTACAGTCCCTTGCACCTACAAGCTGGTGGGAAGAGATGTAGCTATAGCTAATGGAAAACAGGTTTGTGCTGCCTGCAGGACAGGTAACAAGATGTCAGATGCCAGCTGTATCCCTTCCAGCTCTGCTCCATCCTAATAGGCACAAGCCAGAGTAATTCCAGGCTCAAAATCAGCCCCTCTGCCCTTCTGTTGGTTACTGTATGCCATGTACATTTATGAAGCCTTCATGTCCCTTTAAAGATAAGGAAAACAGAAGAACAACATACAAATGGCAGTACCTCAGCAGCTCTTATCTCAAACTTTATGAGAGTGGATGGTTCTGGGAATATGAAGCTCATACATAGTCACTGCACCCACAAAACACTGACATCACATGACTAGCAATAAACCCAGCTCTCATGTTGCTGGATAGGAGAGCACGCCTCTCCCTCCTTCTTGGTGCAAGGTACGTCATTTGTTTTCTATTCAAGTTCACCCTCCTCCCACGGAAGCCTTGCCTTACCATACTAGCCATTAGAGGATGTTATTGAGAAAATACACATTTGAGCAGTAGGAAGAATAATTTCCCATAAGTATATTTTATTATATATCTAATACCTTTCATCTTGAAATATGAGAACTTTACAAATACAGTGATTTTATTGAATAAATACCCTTATGCCTAGTGCATGGCATGATTCATAGCAGATTAATAGAGGCAATTAAATGTAAGATTAAATTGCCTAAACCATTTGCCCTACTAAGCTGATCCCAGTGCTGTGAACTGTATCAGTGCCACTAATTCCCAGAGATTTTCCATTGGAGGCAGGTATTTAATGATTTTGAATATCAAATCCATGGTATCCCAGACTGGCTGTCTAATGCCTGTAATCATGTTAAAACCCAGCACTAAGCAACTTGCCCGAGGCAGCTCGGTGAGTCACTGGAAGAGAAAGCAGAACTCCTGACTTGCATTAGCTGCTCAAGCAGACATGGAGCCACTTGCAAAATTATGACGGGGGACTGTCCACGCTGCAGACTTCGCAAGTGTCTTGCGTTTCAGGCCATGAGATGCCGTGTGTCGGGCCCTGTGACAGGCACACACACATATGTATGGGGTCATATGGTGCCAGGCGTGCTGTCTGGGCGCCTTGGGTCGTGTAAGCGAGCGGCAGATGCAGAGCTGAAGGCAAGCCCCCAGAGCTGAAGGCAAACCCCCGGAGCTGAGGGCAAACCCCCAGAGCTGAAGGCAAGCCCCCAGCTGCAGCGCGGGGCTGGATCCGGGGGCTGTCATTTCTTGGAGCTGGCAGCGCGTGGCATGCTGCCCGCGGCATCACGAAGCGACGGGGAGCTCATGGCCCTGCATTAAAAATACAGCAGAGAAAGGCTCGTGGTGAGGAGCCTGGAGTCCAGGGAGTGACCATTACGGTCCACACGTGTGCAGGAAAGGCACCCACTGCTGCCAGCGCCCGCTGTCCCCCCACCTCTGCCCAGAGCCCTGGGAGCCGGAGGCAGCGAGCAGTCTGGGGCGGGCAGGTGAACAGCGAGCTGAGAATTCCTTAGGCAGGGCTGGGAGAAAGGGGCTTTCCTTATTCCTCAGTGTACCTCTGTATCCAGGATGTATCCTCGGTCGAAATACCTGAGCCGCTCCACCAACTATTTTCTACTCAGCAAGAAATAGTTACACATTGGATGTGGCACACAGAAATAAGGCTGTACCAGGTTTTCCAGCCTGTCCCTCTGGGAGTGAGACCCCAGCCCAGAGCTGGTTTTCATGCTGTTGGGACTAAACCTTCTGCCTCCCCATTACCCCACCTCATCAACTCCAACTCGAAGAATCTGAGGCAGTCTGAGCTCAGCCAAACCCTGGCAAAAGGGTTAAATCTCAGGATTTAAATGCATAAAAAGTAATGTTTTCATTGTAGTATGAGTCATCAGTAATTCTATATTGTTTATGTTCTGTTTATTGTAACGTTTCATCGCTGAATCCTTTTCTTTGTCTACCTTCTTTCTTTTCTTTCTTTTCTTTTTCTATTTTCCTTCCTTCCTTCCTTGCTTCCCTCCTTCTTTCTTTCTTTTTCTTTCTCTCTCTCCCCCCATCTTTCCTTTCTTTTTCTTTCTGTTTCTTGTGAATCTGTGTCTCTGTAAAAACCTGTCCAAATATTTACAAAAGGAAACGCTGGGTTGTGAAACTGAATTCGGAGAAAATGTTACACATGCTGAAGAAATGCATCCAGCACCATTTCCAGATGTTCCCACATGCATTTTTGTTCTGTGGCTCAAGCGTTGAGGCTTGATCCTTCATATCTTTATTCAGACAAAACTTGCAGTGAGGGCAGTGAGACCCAGGCTTAGGTCAGGTCCAATGGTGCTGTAATTCTAGCTTCGCTGGAACGGTTCAGGACAGATTTTGGCCATGAATGACTAATTAAAATGCCTGAATAACCAGTATGACTGGGTAACTGGTTTGTGCAATGGGCCAGTTCCAGGCCAGTGGTTATCTACACTTGTCACCAAGTTGCTAACAAATTGGCATCAGTGTCACTCAAGGCAGAAGCTGTCTGCAGCCCTCTATTACCCTCTGAGATAAACATCAACCAGGTTGCACTGGGAGACCCGCAGCCTCTGGAGAAAGCCAGCCAGGACTCCGGTTCCACTGAGACAAAGACAAGATGCTCAGCTGCGACATGATGAAATTGCCATGAAGTAATTTTCCCAAGAAGTCCCTAATGCCATGAGTGAGGGCTCACACTCATGGGGCTCTCATCTTGTTATGAACTTGTACATATTTTGGCAGAGCAACGTGGGAACTGTTAAAGCCCAGGGGGAAAAGGGGACCAAATGCTGGCAGTGGGTCCCATCTGCTCAAATCAAAGCATCACCTCCCACCCCCACACTTCATGCTCTTGTTTCTATTATTACCCTTACAATGACATTGTGGCCCAAGTGCAAACACGGATTGTTTTGGAGGAAGGGGTTAATTTTGTATTTCCTGGCTTTTGTTAAGACAGGAAATCTAACCCTTAAGAAAGTCATTCAGGTTGGAGTGAGCTCCTAAAAGCCATTTCAGCCCTGTTTTGTATTTTCCTTTCTTTCATTCTTATGGCAGGTTTATTTAAGAAAAGAAAACAAAAATAGAGTAAAGCAAGGAAATAGCTAGTCCAGGATTATAAGTGATTAAGTACACATTGCCACATGTGATGAATTTTTTTCTTCCTGATTTGCACTGGGTGTAAACAAGACCAGATTCAAAAGTCTCATAATTACATAAGTCCATCGAAGAGCAATTATCATTGTTGCGGAGGCAAATTCCCTTTGCGCAAAGGCCTCAGCTGGATGTCTTCCCTGCACTGTCTCAGAGCAGCCAAGGTCCATGGTGTCTGGCCCATATTTAATGTTCGTATGATGCTGGTTAACATCACAACTGGGAAGGTGGTTGTCATTGAGAGCACGTTCTCACTTAGCGGTGCAGATGTCAGACATGGCAATTTCTTTAAACTTGGGAAAAATTGAGGTTATCAAACTGGAGGAAAAAAAATCTCAGTCTTTTAGCATTGTTTTCCATGTGGGACACTGAGAAGAGTTTGGGACAACAAGAGAAAAGACTGTCAGTGGCACAGGGATACCTGTGTCCGTGAGCCAAGGCTGGCTCTTCCCACTAACGAGGCACTGGTGGCACAGCACCATTAAAAATACTGCTTTCCATTAAAGCATTTGAGTGAAGCGTCTCAACCCGCGCTCCTGCTCCTGGAACGCACAAGGCTTTGGGCTACTTGGAGGAGCTCAACATCCTGATCGAGCCCCCTGGGAGAAAGATGTTCCCAGCGCCTAACCCCGCAGCGCTTCTCCGCTGAGGCTGAGCAGAGTCCTTGTCTCTTCTGTGCTCCTGCCCAGTGGTGCCTTAAATCGCTCCTGCATCACACTCCAAAGGAGTAAAGTGAAGGGATTCCTGGACATAGACTTACAGAAGGGACAGCGTCTGAGGTCCATATCCAAAGGATGAAATTTTCTTTAGGAAAAGGTGACAAATCAAGTCCTGTCTTGTGGCCATCTGCTGTACTGGTTTCTGCTGCAAAAAGCTGACGAGCAATTGATCATTGATAATTCCTGCCGTTCGGCTCCTTAGAAAAATCTGTGTAGGTTGGTGTTTGACAGATGACGTGCAAGGTCACCAGAGCTTGGCCATGGCATGGTGTCGCAGCGATATCACGTCTTGTGAGGAGTTGGCTCGGAGCGCATCAGAGGAGGACAGGCGGGTCCACCGCTGCCTGCGGTGTGGCCCGTGCTCCCTGCTCGCTTCCCATGTGCTCGCGGTGCGGAGGGACGTGTGTCACCCACCCGACCGGTGGGCCCTGTGATTCACACCCAGCGATCCGCTGTGGATGGCTGCGGGGTCCCAGTAACAGAGTGGGTGATGGTGTGGTTGAGCGGAGTCATTTCCCAGCACTGAAGTGTATGAGTGTTTCTCTCACAATCTGTTTCCAACCCACTGTTGAAAGAACAACAATAAATAAATGGAATGAAAAGTGCAATCCCATGTTTATTTTTAAGGAATGTGTTGAAAAAACAGATTCCCTTTGAGGCTGCAGTTCTGGCAAAAACCCCACTGCTCCGCAGAGCAGAGACAATCCTGTGATAAGTGGGTGAGCTGGAGCTGGCACTCACCCGCCCGTACCCTTCCCCGCATCCCCTCCTCCCGGCCACCCATGGGAGCCTGGAAAACCCTAGAGCTCTCGGCCAGATGGGTTTAGAAGGTCTGAGCTGGTAAAAGACTGGGGGACACTGGTGGGGGAGAAGATGGAAAATTTAAGAAGAGTGATGGTAGGCAGGCAGTCCGCGAGGCTGGTGGGGCAGGATGGTGGAGAGGAGCCCTGGTGTGAGGGGTTGGATGGAGAGGTGTCCTCCGAAAGGAGCAGCTGAAGAAGCGAAGTGAAAACACAAAACTGCTGAAAGGGGTGAGGAAGGAGCAGCGCAGCTGGGGCTGACAGTGTGTGGGGAAGAGGAATTGCTGGGAAAGGGCTGGGGGAAAAGGGCTGAAGCAGGAGGAGGTGCTGGGGGGGCAGCAGTGGCTGGGGGCAGCGAGTGGCCGGGAGCTGGTGGAGCCAGGGAGGCATCACGGGGAGGCAGGGGAAGTGGAATCAACACTGACTGGAAGCCCTGAGTAAGAAACACCCGAGTGTCTTGATGGAAGGCGGTCGCCCACAGGGAAAAGAAAACTTTTGGGAAGTGCTGATGCACTACCTAGGGGGAAAAAAAAGAGAGCTCCCACTACTCCACTGCCAGTTACTGGGCAGCCCCAACTTCTGGGGGTGTTGTCGGTGGGGAAAATGAACTTCGCATGGGCTGCAGATCTACTACATTTTTTTCCTTACACATAAAACACGATGGGAACGGCTCTCAAATATGTTTACATTATAAATATATATACATATATATGTATACACATTAATATTTATGTGTAGGTATGTCTGTACATGTATATATGTCTATGCATGAATACAAATATACGTATGCGTATGCTTGTCTCTTTACATGTATATTTTAGGAGAATAAGCATGCCCGCACCCAAGGCTCCACATCCCCCCGCGCTGCTGCTCCAGCAGCTTCCTTCCCCAGCAGCGCTCTGGTTTCTGTGGGAAACGGGGGAGCATCCAGTGCTGGAGGGGGGACAGACCAAGGCTTCCCCAGCCTAAGGGACGGGGGACAGGCAGCAACGAGGTGGCCCAGCCCCACGGCACCTGTACTGGGAGTGGTGGGCACAGGGGTGGGGGGGGTGTTGGGGTGGATAGGTGTGTATGAGGGGGGGTGTGCACGCGTGTTTGTCGGGGTGTGTACGTCTGGGGGGGTGTGTATGGGTGTACATCTGTGTTTGTGTGTGTATGTATACGTGGATGTGCATGTATGCGTGTGGATGTGCATGTATAGGTATGTTTATGTGTGTATTTATATACGTATGTATATGCATATCTGCAGGCAAGTTTTGTGTGTGCCTGTGTGTCTGGGTGTGCGCGCGCGGCCCCGCGGGCGCGCTCCGGCGGCCCCGCGGCCCATGACGTCATGCCGGCGGGGCTGGGCGCGCCCCTGCTGGCGCGCCGCCAGGTGACGTCTTCGCGGGCGCCCACGTGACCCGGCCCCATTGAGAAAACGCCGGCCCGGCGGCGCGGCCCTATATAAGGGCGGGCGCGGGCGTGCGGGGCCGGACTGGGGCGTGCGGCGCTTGCGATTCCGCGGGACCCCGGCACCTCCGGCACCGGCCGCGCCTTCCTCCTCTCGCCATCCTCCTCCTCCTCTCCTCTCCCTTCCCGCAGCCGCCATGGTCAACCTGCGGGTGTGCGCGCTGGAGTGCGAGGCGCTGCGGGGGCTGCTGCAGGAGCGCGCCGCGCAGTGCCTCGTCCTCGACTGCCGCTCCTTCTTCTCCTTCAACGCCGCGCACATCCGCGGCTCCTGCAACGTGCGCCTCAGCACCATCGTCCGCCGCCGCGCCAAGGGCGCCCTGGCCCTGGAGCACGTCGTCCCCAACGAGGAGCTCCGCGCCCGCCTGCGCCAGGGGCTGGTCCACACCGTGGTGCTGCTGGACGAGCGCAGCGCCGACCTGGAGCTGCCCAAGCGCGACAGCACGCTGCTGCTGGCCCTCGGCACCCTCTGCAGGGAAGCCCGCGGCGCCCGCATCTGCTTCCTCAAGGGTGAGTGAGCGGACCCGGTCCCGGGGCCGCCCCGAACCCCCCCCCCCCCCCGCCGGAGGGGAAGCGGGAGCTGCGCGCAGCCGGCCCGGCGGTGCCGCCCGCGGGGCTCGCAGCGCTCACCCGGCGCCCCTCTCCTTCCCTCTGCCCCCCCGCAGGAGGTTACGAAGCTTTCTCGTCCGCCTGCTCCGAGCTCTGCACCAAACCGGCCGCCCCCACCGGCCTCAGCCTGCCCCTGAGCGCCAGCAGCGCGCCCGGCAGCGCCGACTCGGGGTGCAGCTCCTGCGGCACCCCCCTCTACGACCAGGTGAGCTGGGGGGGGCGAGATAGGGGGAGACGGACGACGAGCGGGGCGGTGTGCCGCTTCGCTGGGCTCTTGGCGATCCGCCGAGCGAAGCTAAGCGCTTCTCTGCCCCTTTTCTCCTTTAGGGTGGGCCCGTGGAAATCCTGCCGTTCCTCTACTTGGGCAGCGCTTACCATGCCTCCCGAAAAGACATGCTGGATGCTTTGGGGATCACGGCGTTAATCAACGTCTCGGCCAACTGCCCCAACCACTTCGAAGGGCACTACCAGTATAAAAGTATCCCCGTGGAGGACAACCACAAAGCAGATATCAGCTCCTGGTTTAACGAGGCCATTGATTTCATAGGTAAATGAGCTCTCCTTATGAGTCTGTTCTTTTTTTGGGGTAACGTATGTACCCAGGGAAGTGATTTTGGGGCGTTATTTTCCCCAGTAAACCCTACATTTGAGATAGGGGAATTTCATTCCGTTGGGGAGATATACGCGGGGAACATTCCCATTAATTTTATTTTACTCGAAGGAATAATCTTAGCTTCGCAAAGCTGTTTGAAATCTTGACTCAAGAGGCATTGGTCTTGCAGAAAAGAGCTAGTGAATTTAAGCGGATCAGTGTTAAAGTAATCTGGCAAGACTGCTAAAGTGACCTGGAGGAGCTATTAGTATAATTGGAATTGGAGCCCAGAATGAAAATAGCTAGACTGCTGGTTCCCTCAGGACAAAGGCTCTCTTTGTCTCAGAAGCACGGGGTGCACCTATTAGGCTGAGGAAGGGATGGATTAAAGAAATGTAAAACAGCAGCCTGTGCTTTCTCACCTCGGGAAGCAGTGGGACTTGTTTGCTAACTGTGTATTTTAACTCTTTCAGACTCTGTTAAAAATGATGGAGGAAGGGTATTTGTGCACTGCCAGGCTGGCATTTCCCGGTCGGCGACCATCTGCCTCGCCTATCTCATGAGGACCAACAGAGTCAAACTGGATGAAGCCTTTGAGTTTGTGAAGCAGAGAAGAAGCATCATCTCCCCAAACTTCAGCTTCATGGGGCAGCTGCTTCAGTTTGAGTCGCAGGTCCTTGCCCCCAACTGCTCAGCAGAAGCTGGTAGCCCTGCTATGTCAGTGTTGGACAGAGGAGCATCGACCACCACGGTCTTTAACTTTCCAGTCTCCATCCCTGTTCATACCTCGTCCAGTGCTCTAAGCTATCTTCAGAGCCCCATCACCACTTCCCCAAGCTGCTGAAAACTGCGTGAAAATAGGGTCAGAACTCGGACTTACTGTCTCAGAAGTGCAATAACTACAGGCACAGTGTCATCAGTCACTTGTGTTTTTGTGGGGAACCATCCATGCATCCTAGAACAGTGTCGTAGATGGAGAGGAGCTCACCTGCTGCCAGAGAACTAGGTGTTACTGACTTTTCTGCTGACTTTTAAAGCCAATACCTGGATGTCTACACAGAGATCAAAGGACACTGTCTCTTCCCGAGCTGTTCGTCCTTGTCTTCTGTCTGTCCTAAGCCTGCTCCATGTTTAGTAGCATGCTCACCAGTATTCCCATTCCTGGACACTTTGAGCAACACTGATGCTGTCCTCCTTTTATATGACAGTCCTATTTATTTATTTTTACATTAGTGCGTTGGGGTTTTTGCCTTCACAAACCTAAAGTTTCATTTCTAGAGAAACAAAATACCTCAGTATTTTTTGGTACTGTAATCCTGTGTGTGTATATATGTCAGCTCTTCTTGTTTCCCAAGCACTGACGTGAAGGCACCAGGCGAGTGCTTTTTTGAGTTGCCAAGGGTTGTATGTTTGCTGGTTTATTTATGATGTGAAATAATATATTTCTTCTTCTGAAGACATAGTTTTGTTACATGATTATAACTTTTTTATACAAACAGAATAAATTATGATATTTCTATTGAGGTGGATGATACATTCTTTAAAATCTTGCATTTTACAGTCCCAAAACTAATGTGGAAGCTCCCAGCTGAAGAGCTATAAGAGAAGTCTGAACTGTCAACTGCTGACATCAGATCTTGACTGAACCAGATAGAAAAATGGGTTTAAACAACATAATTGACTAGGAACTACTGCTGCTTCTTAACCTGAGCCTTTCTTTGTCCCCATTTAATTAGATGCAGTGGCAGAGAGCCAAGGCTGGCTTCTCAGCTGTAAGGTGGATTTGGCTGCAGTGATGGCCACAGTGCTGTAACAGTTTGAACCAGCTGAGACTTGGACACAGGGCTACAGTAAAATGAAAATAGTCCCTCCTAGGAAGGAAGAAGCTTCCTTATTGTTTGTTTACTTTTAATGCTTCAAAGGTTAAGTCTAAAAATTAACCTGTTGGTAACAGATCTCCAATGGTTGTGAGTTTGTGCCAAGGTGTTTTCTTTTTCTGTCCCACCCACCTGATTGCTTTTTGCAACTCAAACTGCCTCTGATGCCTGGAGTGAAGTATTTGGTTTGCTGGGCTATCTCTGTAAACAAACCAGGGCATAACAAGAGATCAGGTAACCAACAAGTCACTTGTTTTCTTACCCAGACCCAAATAAATTCTTCTCCTTCTGCAGATGCTCACTAGAGTGACTTTTATCTGGCATTTCAGTTGAGGCAATGAAAAGAGTTTTATGTTGTGTATCAAAAGCCAGGCAGGGAAGCTCTAACAGCCCAGCATTCCTGGCAGCTCACGGGCAGGAGCTGTAGGGTGAAGGTGATGGGCAGCAAACAGTGCAGGGTTAATGCTGTGTGGTGTGACAGAACTGCACATCTTTCTCTGTGGGGTGTGTGGGGCAGGATGTGTATGGGGGGGAGCAGTGTTGCTGTGACATACCCTTCCTGGGGGGAAGCTGATGTGGAAGAGATGCAGCTGGAAGCTTGCTTTCCTGGGCAGGGTAGTAATACTGGTCACAGGGAGATGGATGCTGGGGGAGCACTAGGACTAGGACATCGGGTGTCTAGTCCGGAAGGGAGCCACCAGTCCTTGCATCTCTGATATTCAAGGAGTCAGATCCTACTTTTGCCCCATCAAAAATTATTTTGCTTGGGCAGATACAGCAAGTTATGGCTCCTTGTGTAAAATCAAGGCATTTCAACAGTTACAGTCCTAAGCTTATAGATGAGGTGTTTTTTCAGTGTAAAGCAGCTGTGCTCTTGTCACGTAACTGGAGACAAGCAAAGCACCACAAACTCCTGCTGAAATCCTGTGAGTTACCTGGAGTATTAATGGTGCTAAAATCCAGGACTCTTCTCCTGGGAGAAGGTGCCCTTGAAGGACGGGATGATGCACTGCTGCGCCTGAAATTCTTCCATGAGAGCTATCCCTCTGACGCAGTCCTGTCGTCAGCACTACACGTCAGCCATCGCCAAGCTTCAACCTGACACCAAGGGATAAAAAAAAATGGAGCAGCTAAAAGGCGGAGAGCTCCCTGGGCACTAAGAAATGAAGTTAGAAACCCTTATTTTCCTAACGTGTGTTTGAACCTCAAAGTGAATATTCCTCCCCAAAGTCTGTCCCGTGCTGCAAATCCTGCAAAACCCCTTCGTCCATGGAAAGTCCCTTGGCAGGTTGTGCTGCTCTGTGGGATTGCACCTACTGCTGCTCTCCCTGTAAAGCATGCAAGGCTGTTTCTGAATATGTGAGCCTTTTTACACCTGCAGTAAACAGTGGAACAAACTTTCACCTTCAAAGCAAAGCAGAGCTTGTTCAGTGGAAAAATACAACCTTGGCAGCCCTGGCCATGTAACTGATAAAAAAAAAATCCTGCCTGTTAATCACAATTCAAACAGAAATCCGCTCCCCGTCAGCCAGGGGAGCTTGTTTATGTGTTTCTTGGAACAATAAAACTCATTACCTGGCAGCCGATCAGCTTTTATAACCTAAGCAGGCACCTGACAGAGGGGTGCAAAAGAGAGCTGCTTCAGCACAAAGCCCGTTGCGGTAAAGCCAGCCAGCGACAGCAGGGCTTTGGTCCCAGCGAGGCACCGACATGCACTTCCAGCTCTGTGGACATGCGATGTCCTTTTCCAAGTCTTTATCGTGACCCTTCTGCTGTCATCCACGATCAAAGCCTCACGGCGCCCAGAGCCCACAGACTCCTGCAAACTCTGTGGACAGGATTGCACACAGATCCCAAACTGCTCCCGGTACAAACAAGGGGATGTTACGGGGGCACGAACAACAGCAAAAAGTAAAAGAGATCAGAGTGAGCCCTGCAAATGTCACCTCAGTGCCACAGTTTTGGGGAGACAGATGGGCTCAGCTGGGGGGTTCGCTGGGAGCGGAGGGGAGGAACGGGATGGCTGGTGGGGTGGGGGGCAGAGGAAGAAGTATGAGCAGGGCAAGGAGGCACGAGGGGCCGAGACGGGCAGCGGCAGAGCCCGAGCGTGGCGGAGCCGGAGGATACCTTGATGACACAGCCGAGCTGAACTTTGCCCGCTGTGAACGTGTTAGGGAGGCATTTTCCCTTCTCGCCCCTCGTTTATTCTCCCTGTTTTGCTGTTTTGTTTGTTTGGGATATCAAGGTACACAGTTCACCCTGGTTTACAGCTTTGGAGTCCCATTTCCCCTGGCTCCCACACGAGCCCCTGTCCCCCCGCGTTAGCAGGGCTTGGCCAAGACCCTGCCCCTTGTGTCTGACCCAAGACGCCTAGAAACCCAGGACGCAGCAGGCGTGCGTCGGGCTTTCAGCTTATATAAACCTGGTGTTCTACAGTTGCATACATCCCCATGGAAACCACAAGGAGTTTCCCCTTGGTGAGGACGGCAGTAACATCACTTCCTGCTGCTGACAAACCAATTTGTCACGAAGTGATAAAAAGGCATGTTTTGTGTTTGCAGGAACTGGCTCCGGGCTTTGTTCCTCCCAAGCCAGAGGCTGCTCTCCCGCCCTGAAGGCAAACAATGGCCATTGTGCGCTGCGCAGAGCAGGGATGGAGAGATGCGGACAAGCCCTTTGGGCCCCCAAAACGCCAGAGCACGGAGCACCGACACCCCAAAGGTTACAAAACATATAGAGAAAATGCAAGTCGCGGCAGCGTGTAACCCAACGAACGCAGCACGTGGGGCTCCGTACAGCGCCCACGGACAGGTCCCCACAGCCGTGGGGTGTATGTAGCCAACCCACGCAGGGACACAGCACATGAGCCACACGTAATATCCCCAGCAAGATGCAATACCCAGGGGATATAGTATACCCAGTTATCACATGACAAACAGACAGAGCTCCAGATTAGACGTGTCTCGGGTAATCCCCTTGTCTCAAAGCTTTTGCCTTTCTTTTGTAATCAGCACTTCGAAAGGTGCTGGGTGTACTCAAACTTAGGGACTATCCTGCATTAGTCACCCCTAGTATCAGACTAGCAGGGCCACAGGGATGTGTTATGCCATTACGTTGAGAAAAAGAACATTACATCCAGATCATACACAGGCAAATCTAGTTTGCCTGGTTACCACCTGGGTTTTTTCCATTGTCTGGCTCCAGGGCAGCAGAAAGGGCACTGAAAGCCATTTGGAAATGGTGTTTAAGTGCAGCCCCGGAGAGCCCACTCCCCAGAGTCACAGCAGACGGGGAAGAAAAGGTTGTGGTGTGTGACTGTCTAGTGTAGTTAAGAGTCACTACACCTCAAACTTCATCTAAACCTGTTTCTTATCTTTCCTTTGTCCAGCAACGACGTCCATGACAGACACCTACACGCAGTGTAGCCAAGGAGACTCCACCCAGGGCTTTGGCATCCCCAAATCTGCTCCGATCCAAGGCTGTAGGGAGGGAAAACAGCTAAAACCCAGGCTCAAACCCACTCACGTTGAAAGAGCAAATTAGCCCTGAGGTTTGTGCTGCGTGTGGCCTTCATGCTATATGCTGTTTACTATGACGCAGAGCCCAGGGCCATGGCTGATGGGGGGCTGGCAGCCCAGCCGAGAGGCACAGCCAAGGCACCCAGCCAGCTGGGTCCCTTCAGCACCCATCAAGGGCATAAAATGTTAAGTGGGATCAAGATATTAAAGGAGGCCTGAAGGGAGAGAGCTGAGAGTTTGGGGAGAAGTAGGAGTTGCTGATTTAATTGGCATTGCTGAGAGGATTTCAGCCTGTCTAGCTGACCCCACTGGGGACCCAGCTTGGGGTCTGGCTCAGGTCTGTGTGTCTTACTCTTGCTTGGACTGTGGCCATGTAATACTGAGGGCAACCTCCAAGGGATGAATGCAGGTACCTGAGAGGAAGCAGCTGAGCTGCTCCGCTGCCGGGGTGGGTGAAGGTTTCCTGGTTTTGAGACCTATTGCCCGTTTTGGAAGTGTAGTTGTACAAACCTGTGCTTGTCTGGAAAGCAGTGCCAAGGTCCTATATGGGCCTGACGCTTAGTCTGGCACAGAGCAAGTTGGCTCTATCGTCATAAGGCTAGTGGCCAAAAACCAGGGGAAAAGGCAGGTTTGTTCTTTTTCCTTATATGGTGTGGGACAGCCTATTCTCCAGGTGAGGGGGTTTTTTCCCCCTCTTCCCCTGGGAGTTTCCATTTCCAGGGTTTTCCAGCTGCTGCATGTGGCTGCACACCCGTCCCGCAGTGCCAGGCTGTGCCTGCCCTCGGTGCTGAGCCTTGCCAGTCTCCACGGCACAACTGAGGGGCTGAGGGCCAGCTGATGTCCCCGGGAGGCTGCTGGGCTGGGGGTTTCCTGAGCGGTGCTCTCAAGCTCTTGCATTTGCATGAGTTTCCTGCTAGACACAGAAATGACTCGGTCTGGGCTTCCCCTCCTTGGCAGGCAGGGGAGTGGGTGAGTTGAGACACCCGGCACGGCCCGTGGGCAGCTTCCAGCTCACCTGCTGGCTGGCGGTGGGTGGATGTGTCCTCTGGGTGGGTGCTCAGCAGTGATGTGCTGCTGGCTTGGAGTCTGGAGGGTTGAAGGTGTTCAGAAAGCTGGAAGAGAAGATGTTCGTGAACGTGCTCGGTGTACGGGAATGGGGACGAGGCACAGCTAATAAGAGTGGATGTTAGTAACCCCGTTACATCTTACCTAGGTCTTGTTTGGCATTCAGGCTGGGTGAGTCAGGGCTGTGGGAACACTAATTTCATCAGCCAATTCATTCCAAAATCCATATTGTATAGACCATGCTAGGGCTATCGCTAGTGCCACAGAAAATGCTTCATTTCTCCTAAAAGGGTTATGTATGACACCAGTCCCTCTCATTTCAATACCTTTTGGTTCCCAAACTATAGGCCACGTTTAAAAATAAACTCCCAGAGGACTCTAATATGGCTTAGTTGCCTTCTAACTCCCTAACCAGTTGGCTACAAACTAGCAGGTTCTTGCTACACATTATTTTTTTTTTAAATTATAGTCTTTGTCTCAGAGCCAAATGTAGGTCCTACCTGAACTAAAACAATAAAGTTCAATGTCATTTTTAGACTTCTAATTTCTGATATAACTTAATTTTATTTGAAAGGGTTTTTTTGTTCCCCAGCAATTGTGGTGGAGATGTCTAAAAATGGCTTTTTCAGGTCTTTTACATACTCTAAAGAGGTGGCTTCTTTTCAGTGTCTTCCCTAAATTCTTGTCAAAATATCATCTATGGTAAATTTGTTTCCACATCAATATCATCTTGTTCTTTCAAATCTTAAGTTTTGTTAATTGGCAACTGGGTCATAGCACTATGTGGTTTTGATGGCAGGTTTTTCTAATTTCTGGAGGATATAAACTGCAGATGTTCATTAACTCTAACAGTGTTTCCTGATAATCTGTGATACTTGCAGACCAACTAGCAACTTCTTTCCTTTCTTGTCTTCTGCAATGATATCTTGATTGCAGATGTATATTTCAGGGGCTTTTGCACAATGAGTATTTTAAAAATTACATCTGTGCGATTGTTTTCAATTCTGTATGCATGTACAATCCTTCTTACATATAAAATATGCAACAGAAAGGTGCGAACTTTGCTGGTTTTCAGTGGTTTAAAGTGCCCAGTGGTTGTTCCCATTAGCCAGGCAATGGGGACACCCTTGATATAAACAGGTGGCATAAACTACGTAATCATGTCTAGTGGGTCTTTCTTTTTTTAATTGTGTAAGTGCTGGTTTAAATGTTACATTACAGGATGTTTTCTTGGTCTTTGTTGTTAAAACAAAGTCAGCAGTCCTACTCGTGTTGGCTGTGATAGCATCAGTTGTGAACTCGGTCGGTGTCTGGGCACACGTGGCATTTCCCCTGCATTGCTGGGCTTTGCTGCTGGGAGATCAAAGCTCCCAGCTGATGGCCTGGGTGCCAGCCGGGATCTTCTGCAGCCTGGTGAGATCCTACAACTGTGCCTGTGTGATGGCCACTTCTCCCATTCCCAGGTCTAGGTGGATGATATCTGGCACCTTGGGGGAGGAGATGACCTTTGGAAACACCTTTAGGCCTTGTTGGCAGCTGAGTATGAGGAATCCAACTGCTCAAGACACACTAACACAAACTGCAGCATCTACTGAGATAAGCACAGGTGGAGCACGGTGGTTGAAGCTGGTCAAATGTTGAAACCCTGTCAGCTGCTGTAGGTTGGCTGGAACTGCTGTTCTGTCACTGGGATGCTTTGAGACAAAGGATTTCTGGCTGCCCTGG
Organism: Haliaeetus albicilla; assembly: GCF_947461875.1. Lineage (NCBI taxonomy): Eukaryota > Metazoa > Chordata > Aves > Accipitriformes > Accipitridae > Haliaeetus > Haliaeetus albicilla. Next base: position 11,211,882 of record NC_091509.1, on the reverse strand, counting down.
GAGTTGTGTGAGGATCTAGCTGAACAGCAGATTGCACACTATTGAACAATAGTTCCCACCCTTTCCTACTGACTGGGAGGAACAGAAAGGAACAAAGTCATTTGCAAGGAGGAAAAAATCCTTTCAATCTTTTTCTTTTGCTCTTCCCACTCCCTTAGAAGAGTTTCCTCCCTCCTGGAGCCAGTAGACATCTCAGCACTGAGCAACCCCAAATTTCAGCACCTTCCCTTGCTCATCTTTATTCTTTAAACACTTGTCCACGGGTGCCAATGAAGACGGTCATTTATAACTGCCTTTTGTTCCTCTGTTTACAGCTTCCCTTCCAGACTCGGGGGATGGCTGATGTCAGGGTGCTACATTTGGGCTCGTCGTACTTTTATCTGGTGTTAATGCCTTCCATGAGCAGCGGGAATGTGGACCGCAAGGCGAGCTGCCAGGGCGGCGAGGGGAGAGGGGGCCTGGGGAGGGCAGAGGGGAGGCAGGCAGTGCTGAGTCGGGGCATAGCGTGATGCTGCCCACCCTGCTCTCCCTGCCAGGCACCAATTGGTTTGCTGGAGAGCACCATGGTCATTTATGGCCTTGTGCGGGGAGGGCCTGCCCACTGGCACCCCGTCCGTCTGTCCAGGCAGCTGGCAGAGCCGTATGTGGCACCACGAGCTACACGCTGAGCTATTTTTAAGATGCCTGGGCTGCATCCCAAGTATAGCATGCTCTATTTCTGGTGCGAAATGATCTTCCTGGGTGGGGGATGCAGAGAATTTTTTTTTTTTTTTCCATAAGAAACACATGGGTTTGGGTTCAGAGGCAGTGAGAGAAAGAAACAGCTGGGCATGACTGGAAGAGAGGCACAAAAAAAAAAAAAGGCAGAGGGAGGTGGTGACCATGAAGGTCTCATCCAGAGGGACAGCTCTGTGCTCATTGCTGCTGTCAAATGCTGATTGCCAATGGTTTGCTCATGGATCAGGAATCAAAAAGGCCTGGGTTTGGTTTACAGCTGGGGTTTATTGAGGATGCTGGAGGGCTTTGCATTTGTTTGAAATAGGCTGCTGGGGGAGTTTGAGATTCCAAAACATTTAACAAGGCTGAAAGGGATGAACAGGGGTGCTAAATGCAGAGCTGTAAACTTGCTGGTTGCTTTCACCAATTTTGGACCCACCTCTCACTCTAGATGGACTAGATCTCAAGGGCAGCAGAATGCCATTTGTTCACCAGGGCTTAAAAAAATTCCTAAAAAAGAATCAACCAAAAGGAGTTGTTTGTTTACTAGATGCCTTGTAGTGATATCAAGAGGCCCTGAATAGTGCTGCAGGCTCCATTACAGTGGGGATGTCGCATTTGTGGGGTAGCAAAAGGAAAGCTCTGCTCCTGCCTCTAGGTGCTGGAGCAGATAGACCAGGCCATCACCCATGCCCTGCCAGGCTGCTTACTGTAGGAACATATTTTACAGGTAGAAAGGGATGTGCAGGGCCATGGAATGACTCCCCATGGCTGTGGGTTTTACCAGTGCAACCTTCATACCTACATCTGAAACTGGATGTCCAAAGTGGTTTGTCTTCTCACACACAGGTGTGTTGGTGATGACACAGGCTTCTGAGAGATAGAATAGGATGTAAAAGAGTTTTCTTTAAAGCTTAAGAAGAATTTGCCATTCTTATTTTTTCAGCTACCTTCTAAGGACCCACTCCTCAACAGCAAGTTGCACAAAAAATGCCATGACTCTGACACTAATCATGGTGCTAATCAAAGTCCTGTTCTCTGAAATCTACTGCTCCATTACCTCCACTCACCTGTGCACCAGGAAGAGCTTTTCATCAATCATAAACTTAAAGTGGGAATATTTGATATTTCCAAAGCCCAGCACAAGACTGACAGCTTTTCCCTTGAGATGTTCTTTTGGAGGAATATTTAGTTTTTTTCGAGGCTGGATAAAAATTTTCCACTTTCTGATTTCCAATCAGGGCTGATTTAATACTATCTCTTTATAAAAGAAGTTGGCTCCCAGGGATAGGATACAAAATACTTCCACCTACTACCAAAACATGGAAGAAAGGAGTGAGTAATAATATTCAGGATGAGAACGAGGTCTGTTTGCAGGTAGAGACAATCAGATCCAGCAGACTGGGCTTGAGGTGATGTTTCTCATCAACTTTTTCTGGTTACCAAGGGCAGCAGATGTAAAGATACAAACTGATTTCTAAGGCCAAAACAGACTAATTTGATTATGCAGTTGAAGTCCTATGGAATGTAAGACAAACTTCTGTTTGAAAAAAAGCCTGTTCTTTAGAAGGATGCTGTACTGACAAATGATTTCAAATGACGGAGAAGTAATTTTTGTAGAAGAATTTTTGGGTAGTGTTTTAGTGGAAAGAGCAGATGACAGTGTCGGAAACCATTGATTCTCAAAAGCGTTCTGTGTTACTTTCACTGAGCCACCTCCTGTTTTTCTACTTCAGTTTACTTTTCTTTAGAATGAAGACTGTGATGTTATGCCTTGGTATTGTCAGATTTAATTAGACTAGTCAACAACTGGTGACAGAATCAGCTCACTGGTGAGAGCACACATCCATCACGCTTTTTCTGGTGGAGTATGTTGGCTATTTTTAGGGTGCAATGGTCATGACATCTCACCATTGCCTTAATGTCAACACATGTTTTGCCAAATTTTTGTGCTTAGAGGAGTTGTTTTCTCTCCCTAGGGGAGCTGGGCTGATGGGCTTGCAGGGAGGGCACAGGTGGCTGTGTTAAAGGCCTGGCCAGCTCAGGGTTGTGGGTCCTGAGCTTGGCTTGGAAGCAGCCTTGGCAAGAGCGGGTCCAGCTAAGCACAAGGGCAGAAGCAGGATAGGGAGCAGTCTGGGGTGGATCTGGAGCAGGAAAACCCCAGACGGAGATTGCAGCTGGTGTGGAGTGATGGGTGGAGTCAGGGATGGTGTTTTTTAGGGTGAGGGAGAAGGAAAATGTGTTTGCCTTAGGGGAAGAACCAGGAGCTGAGCAGAAATGGGGAGGCACGGGGGGGGATGCATATGGGAGCAAGGGAGGTGTGGGGACATGCAGGTCACTGGGGAAGTGGTGGAGGCAAGGGGGTCAGCAACTTCTGTGTTTGTGGCAAGAGAGGAGACAGAGGGAGTTACTGGAGAAGCAAAGGTAAACTGAATGGGAAGGAAGGTTACTTCATATTTATAGTGGTTTTCTCTTGCACAGAGAGGTAAGGTCCTGGGTGGAGAGAGACAGTGGAGGCTGGCAGCAGAAAAGGAGACTTGGATGGATGAGCAAGGAGGGCTTGTGAAGCAAGATGGTGAAAAGGCAGATGCTCAAACCATTTGGTGAGGAAGAAGGTAGAGCTGATACAGGGGAGACCCAATGTGCAATGGGGGAAATACCTCCTGGATGCCAGAGATGCTCCACAATGTGAAGAAGGAAGTGGATGCTGAGAGTGAGCTAAATCTGGAGATTATCAGACAGAGCTCCATGATGGGAGAAAGGACAAAAAATTTGAGGGGGAAGAAAATGAAGTATGAAACAGTCAAGTATATTTGTAATAAAGACAAGGAAAATGAAGCGGAAAGGATGGGGCTGAGAGCAGGCAGATAGCTGGGAAATCACTGAGTGATCAAGTGTGATGGACAGAGCTCCCTCTACCCTGTTCAGGTTGGAAAGGGGACACTGAGTGACAGGAGGAAGTTAGGCTATTTGCCCATGTTTTAAAGAAATGTTATCCCCATTGTGCAGAAGGGAAAAAACTGACTCCTCAATTTTTAAGGAGGATTGTAGCTTATCTAAGTTGGGACAGAAAGGGTTATAACAAGGTCAGAAATGGGGAACTTGTGTTCTCACTTAGAGCTAAGCACTCAGGTCATGGTTGGGCCCTTCAGGGAGAGAGCTCTCTGTTTCTAAGGACTATTTCTCAGGAAGGTCTACATTCACAACCAACTGGTCCATGCTGAACTGTGCACTGCTACAGCTGGATTTCTCCTCTCTTGTAACTAGCTGGGGCACTTCTCTTCCATGGACAGGTGCTGCACATGGTCCCACAGCACTTCCAGACTTTGGGACCTTGTTCCTTATGCAAGTGGGAGGCACAGAAATGTAGAGGGAAGATGCAGCTGAGTGCAGGTGAAGCTGCAGAGCCATGTGCCTTATGTTGGTGATTTAAGGATCCTATTGACTGTTTGTACTGGAGAGCCTGAAATTTGTCACAGAGTTTGCCCAAGCCTCTCACCCACTGTTGCACCTTTGGCTGGCTTGTTGCTCCATTTCCCACTTCCACTGCACAAGCCGGTTTCCCTTCTGAAAGACAGTTTAACCTCTAGAAAAGAGGGCCTGATTCTCCCTTGTGTTGCCCTTCCCATCGTGACATAAGTGGGTATAAGGTATCACCATGTCAGAAGTGGGAGCAGTTGCTCCAGGCTGTTCCCCTTACAACCTGGCTTTCCACCAAATTGCCAGTCTTGGATCTGGCCAGAGATCTCCATTTTCTCACCTTCCTCCTCCCCTTCAAGCCCGTAATGGGTCTCTAAAAGGCAGCTAAAGGAGTGAGAAATGGCTTTGCAAGAAGGAGGCTGCCTGCAGGAGTGCGATGTCGCAGCCAAAGGTGCTGGGCCATATTTGCAGATGCACTGTGCTGTTGCCCCGTTGCCTGGTGGCTGCTGCGATACGTTTATCCTCTTCCTGAGCTGTGTGAACTGCTGTTCCCTTGTGCTGCAAAGTTCAGATGAGGTGCTGGAACTCACTGGCTATAAAAAGCGATGGCTCAGCCTGTGCCAACCGTTCTGCAGGAGTGGCTCGTGCAACTGGAGGTGCAGAGCCCGTGCGGGGAGCAAGGGTTGCGTGGGTGCTGCCGGGTCAGCTCTCCAGCTGAGCAGCAAGCTCTTCCTGTGTGGTACCCATGCCAGCTTTGCTGCCCGCACAGGAGCGTGTTGCTGGCATGCTTCTCGCTGAGCTGTCCCTGCCTATGGGTGACGTGTGTATGGGGTGTGTGGTGGCCTCTGAACTGTGTGTGCTTTGGAGGTGAGGGGAGGGAACAGCCTCCTCCTGCTGAGCACATAGTGGAGGTGGCCATACTGGACCAGTGGCCACCCAGCTCCTCTCTGAGGATGCAGAGGGTGGGAGAGGAACCAGCTGGTTCCAAGTGTGCTGGATTTTTCCTCACACATGAAGGTGGAGCAGCTTCTCCCCAACAGCCATGCCCACCCTTGGAGGTGTTGGCTGTGCTGGGAACTCCCTACATGACCCTTGGGGGTCTCCCATGAGAGAGGGCTTTGTGAGACTACTGGCCTTTCCTCCTGCCACGAGGAGAAGTGTGCATCCCCCTGGCCCTGCCTTAGCTCACCGTCAGCCACAGGGAGCAGCTGGCTGCAAAGATCCACGCATTTCCCTCTTCTCCCCCCGCCCCCACAAGAGAAGGACTGTTTGTGCAGGGTCGAGCGCACAGGATCCATGCCGGAGGAGGCTGGGAACAGAGGGGCTGTATGAGCCTTCCTGCCTGGCTCCTGCACCGCACAGTGACGTTGGCGCCGCAGGAAGGAACAGCAAGTTCCTGAGGGGACATTCCTCCCATAGCTCCGCTGGGCTGCCATGGCCCCCTCCCAGCCACGGCCCCCCGGCACACGAGCCTGTCTCCAGCGGCTATTATTGAAACCCATTTCCATGGCACCTTTCCAGACCTGTGTTTCTTTTCACACGCCCGGGTGGAAGCAAGTCCCCCCCCCTCCCTGCCCTGAAGCCTTCATCCAGAGACTTCTCGCAGCGGCTGTACTTTTCCAGTGTGTGCAGAACATTGCTGCGTCTGCCAGGCAGGAGGGAGACCTGCGGCTTCGTTGAGGACTCCTGGAAAGCAGGCAGGAGGGATGCACAGGCTGATGCTTGAACTCGGGTTCCCTGCGAGTAAAAGTATCCATGTCTTTGTGCCCTTCTCCCCTCCCTCTGCTTGTTATTTGCTGATTAAGGTCTAACTATTGTCCAGAGATTACTTTTGGAATAGAAATTACTTAAAAGGTCTGTTGCTTACTGCATTTTGCACACTTTTCTGCTTTCAAACATTCTCCTTTTTGCATCATTTCTTTCATTTGCCTTACAAGAATGCAAATGATTTTTTGGCCAGCAGTACTTCAGCAGCTGTAGGAAAGTTACAGAGAGGGGAGTGTATGCTTGTCTCTGCCCCATCTGCCTTCTGGGGCCAGGCTTGGTCCTGCCAGCTCAGCGCAGCACCGGGGGTGCTGAGGCCGATCTCTGTATATGGATATTTCTGCCCTAGATAGCCACAGCACTGAGCTGTCTCAGGATTTTTTACCCACACAACAGACACCAGGTCCCTCTGAAATGTAGTGCTTGAGGCTGAAACTGAAAGTTCGGAGAGAATTAGTCACTCCTGTACCCTAGTAACGTTGGCGAAAACCAGCCTCAAACACGGCGCAGGCGAGTGTTTTGCAATCCCAGCAGCAGCCCTGTGCCTCTCCTGACGCAGAGGGAGCGGGCGGGGGAAGTGCCGAACCGAAATGCACCCCAGCCCCTTCCTCCTGCCCTGCTCACCCCACAACGGGCTGAGCCCCGGAGGTGGGAGTGGGGTGGTGAGGGGCTGGTGGGGACGGCACAGCACCCTCCTTTGCATCAGTCCCCACCGGTATGGGGGCTCGTATTGTGTGTCTGCCTTGTGAAACAGCAAACGCAGCCCTGAATGCTTTGGATGATGTCCCTGTGGGGTGTCAGACCCAGGGACCCATCCTGGGAACAGCATATCCCTGGGAACGCTTTCCGCCCATGGTGCTGCCAGCATCCTCATCCCAATCTCAGCTTGGAGGGTCTGAAAATTCACCGTCCTCAGGAAGGTTTCAAGCCAAGCTCCAGCTTTTTCGGGCCCGTCATCAGCCACAACCTTCCCTGAAAAGTTTGAAGCTCTTTGGCGATGTGGAGCTGCTGCTGTGCTTCTCCTTGCCTGGCCTCTGTGGAGGTCTTGGGGGTGCGAGAAGGGGGCTGTGGGGCAGGGGTGGCTGCCATGCTCTCCCTGCAGTGCTGTGGGGCCGGTTTAACTCGTTCCAGATTCGCAGGGTTCACGTCAGCGCCTGAAATGAGAACCGTGCTGTGTTTAACCACCGCAAAACATAGCAACGGCACAGCAGCGCTGGCACCCGCGCAAAGAGAAAAAAAAAAATAAAAAATCAACATGAAACAAAACCAAGCTGGTTTTTCAGGCTTGCCCGGGCTTCGCAGCGCAGAAAAAGGCAAAGCTTCCAGGAAATGGATGTGGGCCTGTGAAGGGACTATTATGGATGCTCTGAAAGCTCCCACACCTTTCACCAGGGAGTGTTTTAGGCAGTGCTGCTCTGGTCATAGCAGTCAGGGAACCTCCCTGGCCTTGCTGTCCCCTAAAACCGGTTGTGCAGGCAGGCCGGGGCAGGGCAGGCACTGGGCAGGAGCTTAGTGCTGCCTGTTCTGCTCTGCCTCCTGCACTGCCTGCTCAGCACTGACCTCCCGTTCACCGCCATTTGGGCATGGCTTGGAGCCTCTGGTCACGGGGTTGCTGTGTGTGCAAGGCATCTGCTGTCCCCTCAAGCCATCAGAGGATCAGGGGGAGTAGTAAGGGGGTTAGTTACTGCCCCAGGAGAAGGTCCTGCTTGGACCTCGGATCCAGAGGGTTCCTGAATCCTGGGATCTGCTTCAGGAGAGGGGGGCAAAGTACAGGGAGCTCCAGGGAAATGTGAACCCACATCTGTGTCACATCTGCCGCCTGTCTCCATAGTGGGCCCAGCCAGTCTCCTGCGTCTGACTATCCTGAACTGAGGAAGCTCAGAAAGGGGGCTCCAGACCCACATCTAAGAGAGAAAGACAAGTCCTTGTGCAAGTAGATGACCTCCCTCCTAACTCCCAACCCCACAGCCTTCCTGGGTAGCACGTTGCCTTGCACCTCATGCTGGTCCCTGCCATCACAGAAATACCAGTGCTCCTTCCAGTGCATGGAAACTGGGATCAGAGGTGCAGGAGAGGTCTCTGGCTCTGTGCAGACTTGGCACAGGGAAGCTGGTCATCCTCTGTACAACATGCTTCTGGGAGGAACCTGGGGAGCATTTTGGGTGGCAGAGAAAACTGGGAGATGAGAGAGTGGGTGCAGATGGGGATGTCAGGAAAGGCAGCCCTTACACTGGATCATGTCCTCTGCTCAGATCAGTGTCCTGCCTCTGACATGGATGGAAACAACATGGCCAACATGGCCAGCTCTAATGGTGCTGGGCAGGGAGGAAGGTGGAGGGAGTCCTGCTGATGCCCTGCAGCAGGAGCTGAGGTTAATGCTATCATAACTTCAAATGCTATTAGTAGTTAGAAAAAACCAGACAGTCCTTTAAAAATCCGCTTGCACAATTCGGCTCTCTTCACCCTTCTGGCCATATATTCTCGGGTTTGCTAAGTGCTGCGGGACACAGTGTGTCCTTTTATTGCTCCTCAGTTGACCGGCCATTTATAGCTTCCACCTCCAACTGCTGGGTCTCATATTTTGAAGTGGTGCAAAGGAGTAGGACGGATCAGCTTTCCTTCTCTGCCTCCTCCCACATACCTTGGTCATGCTACCTCCAGCACTTCCCCTTCCCACACTAAAGAAGCTCTCTTGGCAGGGTAAGCACAGCCCACAGTGCCAATTTTATTTGCTGCTTGATCTTTTTTCTGGACTTTATTGGCATTTGCTGGGTAAAGCGAGGCCCCTCCCTGCTTGTGCCCTCAGCCGTGGGAGAGGTTTGTCCCAGCTGTGCTGTTGCTCTGTCACTTGTGCCACCGGAGAGCTCTGCTCTGTGTGGTCTTAGAGCTGCGTGTTCCCAGGACACTGGGAAACGTGTGCTTGGACAACTCAAGACTTTCACAGTAGAAACCTAGAAGTGAATCCAGACTGCAAAGAGAACTAGGGAGGAGAAAAGCAGGTTGTGACTCACTGACCTGCACCTCCAGACCTGTGATGGGACATTAACAGGCCACTTGGAGCCTGTTAATGAAGCACCCCCCCCCCCCAGGTGCCTCTCTTCAACCAAAATTCTGCAGCCTGGAGGGGAAACCTCTGCTCTGCTGGTGTGAATGGCCTCTCTCTGGGAGGCAGGTCCCCAGCCCAACAGCGTCAACCCAGAAAGGGACCGCTGAGCAACCAGTGGATGTACCTGGTTTGTCAGTAAACGCTTCGCCACTCTGTTAGACATTGCATCAGCACAGTGACCACCACAGAGATATGATGGGTTTCAGTGACCTCAAGCTCTTATTCAGACAGTAGTCACATCAGTTGTAGAACCTGACGTGCTTTATCAAGGTGAGTCTCTGTCCTCTTTACACAGAAGAAAGAGGTGGCTGAGTCATGAAGTAACTTGTTAAAAATCATCCAGAAAGTCAATGAAAGAGAGAGAGGGAGATAGAGAGAAATGGGGCTCAGGTCTCTTGAGTACCTCTGCCAGGTCCCAGGCACTGACTGCCAGTACTTTTATTAGCTTCCACACACTTTGAAATACTCCTCAGCACATTTTCCACCATTTCTTTCCATTTGAAAGGAGAGGCCATTAAATCCTATGACTTACGGGAGTGATGGAGTGACTCATGCTAAGCCAAAGCAGAAGTTGCTGTCAGACACCTTACACATCTGGACTGCCAGCCCCATGCCAAACTGTTGCTGACACTTCTCAGGGTTGCTCTGGAACCTGCAACACTACCCCACTATTACGTGGCATTGAGAGACATATCAGCAGGAGTAAACAATATATCTTCAAGGTGTGATGAGAAAATGTCATACCCTGATTTTCAGTCTGGTAGAAAGGTATGGGGGAACCCTAATAAATGTGATATGACCTGTGGTTTTTCATGTCCTGCCTTAGACTGTTGCACGGTACTGCTGTCACTGTCAAACCGCTGTTCATCCCAGAGGTGGGCGTAAGCCAGCACACCCACAGAAGACACAATCCCACCTTCAGAGAGATTCATCTTGTCCAGCTTTGCTGTCACATTAGCCGAGAGGGTTTTTTTTTTAGTTTGCTTCTCATGTGACAGCCTCTAAAATAGCTACAGGAAAATGAATAAATAAATAACTGCCAGGAGTTTAAATAAGGCTACCTTGCTCATCATGTTCTCTAGAAGTATCTTCTTTCCGACATAGAAAACTTTTTCCAGGGTGGATTTAAGAAGCTGGGACACTCATCTGTGATTCCTGGATATTGTAAGGCCAGAACAGTGTTTACCCAAGTGTGCTGTGGGCAGTTGGGAGCTGCCAAAGAGAGGTTTGCTGTGGATGAGGGGACAGGACAAATGGGTCCAAGGAACAGCTCTCACTGTGGACAGGCTGCACAGAGTGCACACGAGTCCTCGGGGTAGTGCATGTACACTTGTCTGTGTCCGTTGAACATAAAAAAACATTTATTTCACAGCATATGTACACCAGGCCAGACATGTGCATACCCAGCCTTGCATCTTGCACTGGTGAAAAGTGCCGTAGAAATATCATCCCATCATGCTCAGCCCAATAAAACTCAGAGCTGTGACTGGGAAGTATCGCGTACCGCTCTGCGAGTAATAACCGTGTCTGTAATTAATAGCATGTTCTTCTCCGTCGCTGTGTGTCTTTCTGCCATCTGCTGGGCTTTGAGGCACAAGGTAGGACGGCTCCCTGCGGCTGGCAGGCGCTGGCTTGGCTGGTCTCTGGGGGCAAAACCCTGGGACCCGGGGTGGGGAACTGCCAGTGACTTCATTTCATGTGGCCTGCAGACGTGTGGGTTTTTTTGGTTTTGGTTTTTTTTTTTTTTTTGGTTTTCCATGCTCTTATCGGATGACATTTAGGTTTGTGTTGATGCATGACCTGCCAGAGATGTCTGAAAAGTCTGCTGTGGCCTCAGCAAGGACGTCTCCTTCCTTCCTGCCCACTCCTGTCCTAGCAAAGATTGTTTGCAGAGGGCAGCAGTGGAAGATGAAGGGATGTCTGCGTGATATCATCTCCCTTCCCTCCTCCTGCAGGGTCTGTGGTTACTCCAGAGAGCTACCCCATACTGAAATCTTTCCCAGAGTTTTTGACATCTTGCAAAACACTGTAACAACATGAAAGTGTTTGGCTTTGTCTGGGGAGGACCTGGCCTAGCTCACTGGAAGGATGTCATCCTTCTTCGGCTCTTGCTGGCTGTCTTGACATCGGTTTTGCGCATCCGTGCATCCAGAGTGCCGACGTTTACTTCCAGAGGGGAACGGTGAAGCACTGGCAGAGCTGTGGGGGTGCATGAGTCCGCCAGCAGACGCAACAAGCCCGTTTCCAAATGACACAAGCTAAACGGAGAGAGAAACTCTTCTACTCGACCGAGAGTGCTGGCCGGGAGCGTTTTCGGTGCAAACCTCCCCCTGCAAATCCTTCTCCCAGCCGAGCCGTGGAAAAGATTTCCCTGCTGCCGTGGCTGGGCGGTGGTTTGTAGGGAAAAGCTCCCCTCTAGTGGGTGATCCCCGCAGTGCCAGGCGCCCAGCGCAGCCCGGGCCGGAGGAGGTACACACCACGCACCGAGGGCTGTAAAAAAATGCAAAGCAGATGGCATTGATTGCATATGTGTACATACCCAGCACAAGAGGGTCCATAACTGATTATGTTATCTATAATGAGAACAACGATAATGCTGTAACTGAGCTACCCAGTTCTTACAACTGTGTTTTCAGAGCATTTTTAATCTTCCCTTTATTTTCCGAACAGTAAGTGGCTGTTTAATTCCCACAGCAAGGCAAGAATTCCATATTGTTGTTATCTGCTTTTTACTGAGGGAGAAAATGCTGGAAAAACAGGGGAAGGACCTTGCCTGGTGAAGTCATTCGAGGTCAGGATTGAAGCCATTCTCCCTCTGGCATCGCTTGACTCAGCTGTGCTGATCTGTCACACCACTCAGCTGTTCTTCACAGAAAGAACAAAGTTTTGTCGTTTTGCAAGTGGCCCTTAACAGAGTTGTATGCTGAAAAATGTAAAGTGGCTAAATGTAAACTGTTTGCTCTTCAATAGCACCTACAGTGCAGGGATGGGAGGGCACTCAGAAGGGTCCAAGTTTTGAGCAACAGCATGCCCTAATGCTGCAGGATACAAAACCAGTCTAAGTATTGGGAAACGCAGGGGTTTGCACCAGCACTGCTACTGAGCAACCACGCTGAAAACATTATTCCTCCTGTTCCCCGGGGATGGGGTTCTCTTCAGTTTGAGGACCGAGGTTTGTGGAGTGCTTTGAGATCTACTGATAAAATTGTTACAAAAGCAGCTAAGCATTATTACTATTACCGCAATTACCCAAGTTCCAGAAAGGAAAATATGTTTTTTCCAGGATCACACTGTGACAGAACCAAAAATAGCACTGTGTTAGTGAGGGCCTGATCCTTGCTACTACACAGTACTCAAGCCGGGGTGTCTTCTGCACCCGTGCGTCTGCACCTTTCCCAGCTGCTGTACAAGCATCTCTCCGGCAGCGCAAGGGGACGGGGAATCTCAAGGGTTTCTCCATAACTGCCTGCCAGTTCACAGGCACCCAAGGACTGGCAATGCAACTGCACTGTATGCAACTGCGGGGACTGGGCTGAGCCCACATGTGCCCTGGGCAATAGCTCCAGTGCTCTGCTTGTGTAAGGGCTGCTTTCATTTCTGTTCATTTGGAGTATTGAGTTCTTCTTCCAGTGCTTCCAGAGGAAGGGCTTATGGGGAGAGGAGAGGAATGCAAAGGGCATGTTTTGTTACTCACTGAAGTAATTTACTATCCTGCTGCTGAGGGGATGTGGCCTCATGTAACCTCTCTCTGATGTCTGTGCCTAGATCAGTGCTTAGCTTTTGAGTTTAGGATGACATCCTCCTACATGCTTCTGCAGCAGCGAAGCCACAGCTGACCCAGCTCTGACTGGACCTACCCCTGCAGAAATGATTAAGGGTGTGTGCATGGGGCTGGACTCCAAAGCAGTGTCTTCCTCCTCATGTCTTGCTGGGAAAGCTGTGGGCTGCACCACACAGCTGTGCTGGCCGGCCAACTCGTGGTGCAGATGTTGTGTCCCTAGAGCTGAGGTGTGAGAGTTTATGGGAGCTAAAGCTTTCTTTGCTGAAGGCTTTTGGTTCCAGTCCAATAACACATACTGAGGGTTAACGCTGCCTGACAGCTGCTTGGTGGTCTCAGCGTGAAATGAGCTGGTGAACCTCAGCTTGGTTCCCAGCAGAGACAGATGTTCATGTTTTAAAAAAATCATTACCGTGGCCATTGCTAGCCAGACTGCTTTGTGGCAACAGGAGAAGATTCATAGCCTGAATAAGCACAGAAAAATAAAAAAGCCTTTCTTCAGGTCAGGATTGATGCATTTTGGCTCCACATCTGCTTGGGAAATCTGCGCTCTTTGTGATATTGCAACTGTGGAAAAAATGTTATGAAAATTTAGTCTCATCAGGCCTTTGTCCAGAGCATGACACTGAAACAGGAACAGTACAGGATTATGCGGGGGCTATTTTGGGCAATGTGATGCCAGATAGCCCTTTGCCTGCTCGAGACACTATCGAACATTACAGGCCAGTTTTAAACACCAACCATGCAACCCCCCTGCCCTGAATGGTGTTATCCCTCCTTTAAGGGGGGAAGCTGCACAGAGGAATTAAAGCGATTTGACAACAGCTGCTCAAGAAAACAGACAACCTCTGTCAGAACATCATCTTTCGAACCTCAGCTCTGTGCTGTGACCAGCAGACAAGGCAATGCCTCTGAGATCCCTGTCCCAGAACTAAATGGGAAGGAGCCACACGACCCCCCGCTGTGTCCTCCTCTCAGGGTTTCTATCTCTGCCCCTCGGAGCAGAGGTGTCAGTCCCCCTTCAGTCTCCCCTGAGTGCCAGCGAGTGTCCGGCTGAGTGACACGGTGTGACCTGCCTGGGGTCCCTCCTCATCCTGGGGACAGCCCGGTGGCTGCTTGAGCAGGGGTGGGAAAAGATTTAGATAAAAGGAGGCTGCTCTTATCAGCTGGGAAATTCTTGCCACGACAGCAGGGACTGTGATCCTGGCCCAACTGCAGAAAACTAGATGGTCGAGTACTGCTGCGCGCTGAGCGTGCCAGCTGCCTGGCTCTGGGGCTCCTTTCCCTGGCACTGGGGTGATTACCTGGCAGTAGGCAATTCTGCACATGCTGCCTCTGCAGTCAGGTTCCCATTGCACCTGCTCAGGTGGAAGCAACTTCCCTGTTATTAGAGGGCTGGGAAAGCTGCTCTGTGTGCTACTCGCCCTCCTCAGGAATGAGAGTATGTCTAAGTGTTTTCTGGGAACAAACAGAGCAAGACGTCTCCTCCCTTTTGCTTTGAGAAAGTCTGAGAAATCAGTGCCCTTTTGTTGTAACGGCTAGCATTACTGAGGGCTACAGCTCGCGTCTGGCTGCCAGTCCCGACTTGCTCAGGATCTACAGCGAACACTCAGCAGTTCTTCTGCATTGTGTTGCTGTTATTATTGTTGTTACAAGGGTTATTATTAGAAACCCAAGCCACACTAATGACCCCAAACGTGGTGGTGAGGTGGCTATAAACTGCCATGTGTGAGGATAGCACCATTGGCTCAGGAGGCTGCTTTGAAGGTTGCTCAAGTACTGGGGACCTTGCCATATTGCTCTCACCTAACGGAGAAGATAAAAAGTGCATTAGCAGCTAGATAAGGAGTATCCGCATGTCACAGTCACTCCCCTGCTCACACTGAAACAAGACATCTCTTCCTCAGCCCGGCTCTCATCGCATAACCATGGTGCCTGATAAGGGGCTCTGGGATGGTGCGGAGGAGGATGGAAGGCAGCAGTGCTCCTGCAAAGGCATCGCTGTTGCTTTTCTCCTGGACTCGGCCCTTTCCCAGGCTCGAAGCAGCAACACACTCATCTGCACATCACATTCCCATTATTTTGTCTATGGTTTTCAGGGCAGGAGGTGTCTTAATCTGCAGCTAAGCCATTCAAAGCTGCTGACACCCAGTAATGATGTTCTGGATGCAGCTGTGGAAGAGGCAATCAGCACTGGGATGAACGATGGCCTCCCTACTGTCGTTTTCCTTCATTCTCCCTGTTTATTCCCAGGGGTGGCTGGGGTGCTGTGACAGTAGAAACACTCAGGAATCTCAAGCCTTCTGTTCTGCTCTTTTACTTCCTCCAAAGTCCACATCAGTCCTTTGCAAAATGTAAGAGCAAATGAGATAATGGGGAACAGAGTGTCCTAGGAGCAGCGGGACTCATCGCTGTTATAAATTTCCCAGCTTTGTGGCACAAGAGGACCACGTTCTGTCTGAGATGGGGAAGAAATCTTCATCCTGTTATGTGATAGTGGCCTTTTCCTGCTCTTGGCCCTTTCCAAAAGCAGCTGTGCCTCAGAGCACAGCTGTGCACTGGTGAAGATTACTGCAAGCAGACCACTAGTCTGCACTAGTACTGTGGGTTTTTTTTTTCCAAGTCTTTTCAGAAAAGGAAGCAATTCTAGTACGTTACTTTTGTCAGCATTGTGCAGGGACCACGGAGAACCCCCTCCTGTTACCTCATACCCGTAGCCTAAGTCAAAACGTCAAGGCATGCGAGACCACCCCCGGGCTGGCACGGGCGCAGACAACTAGTGGGTATAGCTTGGTGTGAGCACAGGTAGGAAAACAACTGCCTATATAGGTTGGCGGGGGGGGGCGCGGTGACAGCCACCTGGGCTTTACCGACGGTGGGCAGCAGCACCCCCCTTTGCGGGCTGCCACGGGTGCAGGCACCTCCTTCTGCGGGCTGCCGCGGGTGCGGACACCCCCTTTGCGGGCTGACACCGATTCAGACACCCCCCCGTTGCAGGCGGACACGGGGCGTACGGGGGGTGCAGACACCGCCCCCCCCCTCCGGGAGCCGCCCCGCCCCGCCCCGCCCATGCGGCCCCGCCCACGGCCGGCGGTTGGCGGCGGCGGCGCTGGGCGGGGCGGGCGGCAGCTTCGAATCGGCGCGGCGGGAGCGCGGTGCTGCCCGGCTGCCTCCCACCGCTCCGCTCCGCTCCCCGCTCCGCTCCGCCATGGGCAACGCCGAGTCCGTCCTGCGCGGCGCCGCCGCCGGCATCGGTAAGTGCGGGTCGGCTCGTCCCTTCTCCCCCGCGACCCTCCGGGACGGGACGGACCGCTGGAGCTGCCGCATGCGGGGAGCGCATCTCTGTGCTCGGGGCTTGACTGAACAACCAAAGGGGCCGCCCTGCGATGTCCTTCGGGGGTGGGGGGGGATGTGACTGTGGCGTCGGTGACACGCGAGGTGACAGGTGAAATGGTAGTGCTTGGAGCGGGTGAGCTGCGGTCGTGCTGCAGAGAGGACGGGTACCCGGTGGTCTGAGCCCCTGTGTTCATCTATGCCGGTTACCGAGCTCCAGACATCGCCGTGTGGTTTTTTTTTTCTTTTTTTTCCCTCCCCTTCCCCCCCGCCCCCGGCCGCAAGCAAGAACTGGGGCAATAAATGCACTTTTACCCTTTGCAGTTACTGCCTGAGCAGTGGTGCTGCCAAATCCTCCCGCTGTAATTCAAAGTCCTTCGCTCCAAAACTGTCTGCCAATCCCAGCTCGCAGGCTGGGAAAACAGACCTGGGAAAACAAACGGGTTTGCCCTGGCCGTGCAGCGGGGTGTCAGGTTCTTGTTGCCTTTTATGCATCTTGTGCGTGTCCAAGAAGTCCAACAGTCGGCAGCCTGGTTGGCTGGATTTGAAGGGAGCTGATAACTGAACTCGCCAACCGGTACAAGGTGCCAGTGCTCCAGAATACAAATAATCCTGGGTGGGAACAAGAAAAGTCTTGGGTAACATGCAAGCTAACATGAAGCAGCATCATCGTTACTAGTATTGCTATATAGTAGTAAGTTTCAACAAGACTAAACTTGTTTCTTGTTACCTTCTTGGCTCCAGTCCTTGGGAACTGCATACTGTTTTTCAGATGCATGTGACCTCCTACAGTCTCATTTTTAAATAAAATGTTGTCATTCTTCACACCTGATTCTTAATGGCAATGTTAGAAATTTGATCAAATTTTCAGGCATTTATAGCTTGATCTGATTTAACCACTTCTTTCAAAAAGCTTTAAGTACTTAGTTTTGTTTTCCCTTCCTTTGGGGAAACCCAAAATATTTTGCTACTGGAAGTATAAGTGTGTTGTCACTTACTTAACATGTAAGTTCAGTAGCGTGATGTGTAGCAGGGTAATCTGTGAAGCTGCACTGCTGGGTGCTCTTGCCTGAGCCTCTGTACAGGTGTGTGTGGTACGGAGGGGAGGGAAAGGTCCCTCTGGGGATGTGCCAGCAACCTTTGGAGCATGAGGTTGCATTGCCCTCCTCTCTCCTGAATGGCAGATGCATTTGCAGAGATCTGCTCGTCCCATATTGAGCAGGTTCACGCTGCTGAGGGCTGCCTACTGCAGCAGAAAAAGGGATATAGTGCAATGCAAAGTACAACTTAGGGGTGTCTAAATCTGCAGTAAATACTTCTTGCTTCAGGAAATGGGTAATTGCAGGCAATGAGCAGAATAAAAAAGACCAAAACAAATTAATTTTGGGCCTTGTTTCCTACTGGCTATTGCTCTCAGGTGTGTGGAGCAATACTGAGTTCAGGAATGTATGTACGTTAAGGGAGGGCCTCTGCTATTCTGTGGGGTGTCGCTAGCCCTAGTGGATTAAGAGCTGATTGTGTTCCTAATGAATGAATGCTTTGGGTGCTGGTAATGTTCCGCTGTAGTGGGTTCTCCTGTTTCTTGTATTTCTTTCTCCTGGGAGCTGCTAATGCTGTGTTTGGTTTTGGGGTAGTCAGCCACCATCAGATTTACATGTTTGCTATGTAATGGAAGATTATTTCTAACTGATGCATAACTGTGCTTCCTAATGTTGGTTTTTGTTTTGAAATCCAAACATCAAGTCTTTGATTATAAAGCCAGTTCTGCAAAACAGTACCTGAGATAACATTTTTAAAGTTAATGCACTATCAGGCAAGCCAGACCTCAATAATATGTCATGTCAACAGCTACTGCTGCACACCCATTTGCTTAACAGAGAAGGTAAATAAATGCATTTGGTGATACTTCGGTATTGGACACAAGGATTTGAACCAAGATGGAATTAATTGTCAAGGACTGAGAAAGAAAGAACATATAAAACTCAGCCTGCTCTCAATTTGAAGTAGCTTCTCCACTTGCACAGTATAGTCATCAGAAATCGGAGAAATCGCTTTCCAAAGCCAGTAGCCCTATCTGTGTTCCAGTTAAAAAAACCTCAAGCTGATTCCTATACCTTTCTTGTTGTTGAAGTTTCAGCTGGGTCCCCTTCATGTGCTCAAGCCACTTAACTTTCTCCAGTACAGCTTCCATGGGGCTGCATGCTGCAGCCTCTGCAGCCTGATCTCTGTTAGGGATAGGGAAATTTCAGGGCTTACCAAATGTGAACAAATCCAAGCTGCTGAGCAACCCTTCTGCAGGGATCCTGGCTGCTGGCACCATTCTCAATCTATGTTAACATGTGCGAAGAGATGCTCTGGCCAACAGCTCGTGTATGGTTCACCTGCAGTAGGACTCGGAGTTCGGCGGGTTGGTGGTAATACCTGATTTTCTACATTTCCGATGTAGAGTAATCCCCGCTGGAAGGGCTAGTCTCTCTGGGATGAGGCACAGAATAAATCATCTCTCTAATAGCAAGTGTATTACTGCTGTGGCTAGGAACTCTGTTCCTTTAGCCTACACTGAAGTGACTTGAGTCAAGTATTCTTGCTCCTGAGCCAAAGCCCAGATGGGTCCTAGGATATTTATAAAACACAGAAAATGTTGGGGAAAACATGTAACTACTTGACTTCCACCCGCTGCTGTGAATTTCTGGTTCTGCTGGAGCAGAGGACCAAGAGCTTTTTTTCCTCTTAGTTATGTTTGAGGTACTAGGGTTTGGGCAGAAAGCAGGAATGTGGGATTATAAAATCGGTAAATCCTTGAAAGCTGGAGCTGTCGCTGAGGTACGAGGGTTCTCGATTTAGAAGTACTGCTTTGTACGTCTTTTATACAGAGCAGCGGAGCTGGGGCTCGGGCTCAGGCTCCGCAGCCAGGGAAGCTGTACGGGACGTGGCTGTCCCAGGTCCCCGGGCCGGGAGAGCACCGGCGGCGGACATCTGTCACTAGAGGGCACCCGGGATTAAAAAGTCAGCACTGCTACTCCGTAACTGCACCAGGAAAAGAAAAGGGGGAAAAAAAAAAAAGCTGAATAAATGCCAGGAAAAGGACACTGCGAAGCCGGTTGCTTAAGGGATTGAGCCTGGTCAAAAGAAGAGCAAACAACCATGCAGCAGCTGGTCCCCAGGAGAGCCAGTTTCTGAGGGGAGCACAGCTGAGAGTGAGTTCTTACTCTTTGAGTGTCCACATGTGCCCCTGTACAACATGGAGGGTGAGCTCCTTTCCCTTAGAGATTTGGTTCAAGTCACAGAGGCTGGTGGCTTGTGATGGTTTAGCTGCGCTCATAGCGTGAGCACTTGTTCCGTCTGGATGGGTGTTTAATTCTTGCACTCAGAGAATGGGTGCCTGCCTTGGCATCATGATGGGCTGACACTTGCCTGGGACTGTTTCAAGTGGACGTGGCTGGGGGCTGATGCCTGAATGAGACGCTTTGGTTAAGAGTTTGCCTGAGATCTGTGCAGGATGGCTAGAAATCCCAGGGTCTGTTTCAGCTTTTGGAAAAGTTTGCAATGGACAGGCAAGTCTCCAAGGAGTAATTATCACTCAATCCAAAGAAATGCTCCTTTCAGTGAGAGCTCAAGGAGAGCTGCTGGCTCCTCTGTCACCTTTCTTTTTTTATTACTTTTTTTTTTCCTAAATCTTCCTTTGGAACAACTGACCATGAGCAATGTGCGTCCTTCTGAACAGCACGAAGTCTCTCAGTGTGGCAGGAGCTTTGAATCATTTGCATCTAGCACAGCTCAACAAGGTCAAAAGTCACTGAATGTTTTCTTTGCATAATACAAATTCACTTATGTCTGTACTGGACAATCATTCCCTGACTGATCTCTGTTAATGGTCTTTCAGTGTAAAACCAAACTGCAATGCTAGGGAGCATTACAGGTCAGCACAGAGTACACAGGCCTCTGTGCTGAGTTACTTTTTGGCTGTTGGTCTGAACTCCAGTTAGGCATCAGTCGGGCTGGATGTGTTGCTTGTATTTATGGGCAGATCACAAAAATGATCACAAATGTTGTCATGCTTAGTCTTTCTCTGCTTGGTCAGCAGCTTCTCCACAGCAGCAGTGTCTGATGAATGCAGCTTCTGTCCTTCCTTCCCCATCCTTCAACTAGGAGCCCCCTCTAATCCCTGCATCTCCATGCTTCTGTCTCTCCAGCTTGTGAGTGTCAGTGTGTGTGGTCTGCCAGTGAGTAACTCCAAGAGAATACCTCTCTGAACCTGACCTTGTGGCTCATTGAGTCTGAGACTTGTTATTGAGTCCCATGACTATCTTCCAAGGGCTTTTGGGGGCACCAGTTGCTCATCCTGAGTTGGTCTTCCTGCAACTTTGGGACAGCTGAAATTCCGATTTGTGAAAATCTTTCCTGGACCCAGTTTTCAACTGGATAGTGACGAGCAAATATTCAAGAATTCTCTGATATGTGGCAGGAGAGTTCTTGGGATCTGGGCAGTTAAAGGAAAAGCCCCTACAACCTTTCTGAAGTCCCCCAGCTCTTTGGTGGGTCTGACCTTAATTCAGCACTTGGGTTTCTCCAAAAGTGTTTTTCCTGGCTTTCTGTCTGCTCTCAGCTCCCAGATTTCTTCTTTGGAAGCTTCTCCCAAAAGACCTGGTGCTATAGAAGCAGGAAGATTTTGTTACCAAAAGGTTTTGTTTTCCCTCTGCCCTGAAATGAAACAGGGAGGAGGAAGGAGACCATTTATAGGTTTAGGTGGTGCCAAACCCTCAAGAAATCACCTTCCTGGGTTTTGCACTGCCCCGGGCTGCTGCTCCGCCATGGAGCTGGGGCTTAGCCCTTCGCCTGCTGCTCACCTTTCTCAGCCTGTGGAGCAGCAGGTCTGGGCTCAGCCTGTCCCTTACTTATGTGGCTCATGCAGATGGTAAGCAGAGGCGAAGCTGGCTCTGTTTTGTGGGTTTAAGCATAATGTTTGGCTGGTATCTTGCAATTCACGCAGCTGGGAACTTACTCACGTGTGTTTTGTCCTTACTGCTGTGCTGCTTACTCTGAGTCACTGTACCCAGCTGCCAAAATATTCTGTGCCACAGTAAATTCCAGCATGAACTACATTTGCTTCCATTGCCTGTCATGCATGGATCAACAGTAGTTACATTTCTGAGTTAACCTGCACACATTAGGCTCTAGGCAGGCTCAGTTAGCTTATGGGGAAAATAGTGCATTCTCTTCATGTTAAGTGTGGTTTACTTGAAAACACTTTCCTTTCACACCGTAGAGTCTGTTTTCTCATTAACAAATCACTTCTGCGGAACTGCAGTTTAGCACTCTACAAAATGCTGTAGACTCTGCCAAGTTCAGCTTGCTTAGTGCCGTGGGACTGTATTGTACATGATAGCCTTAGGTGGATTTTTTACTGATAAATGAACATTTATGTGGATTTATCACAAAGGTAATGATAGAGAATATGTGTTGTGTTTCCTCTTCAATGCACAGTGCTGCTTCAAATCAGCCCAGAAGTTTGGGTATGTGGGATCCTCTGCAGCCTTGCCTTCTGCAGCTGCACTGAGCTGTGAGGCTCAGGAAAAGTTGATGCTTAGTAGTGATGTCTTTCTGTAGATCTGGATTAATTGTGGTTTGCATGTTTGCTGGCAGGTGCCTTTGCATTGCTCTGGGACAGACACAAATTGCTCAGTGGGCTGGTTCACTCTGTAACAGACCTTCACTGGGCAGGGGACCGTCCTGAGTGGGACACACAACACGGTGGCACCTTGCTGTAGCTCACCTGTGGCTTAGCAGCCTCGTGAACAAAGATGAGTGAGAGGTTTTTCCCTTTAGAGTGGAAAAACTTGAGAGACTGATGCACTTGTTATTTCTGCATGGCTCTGAAATGCAGATTACAGGGCTTGTTCATAAGGCTTTTCCCTTGTGCTTGCTTTTTCTTTCCTTCTTGTGCACTGTAATATGGCTCAGCTTCTGTAACAGCCTTTTTCCTCCCAGCATGGCGCTGGCTGCAAACCCACCACTGTAGGCTGTATCCTTGGGTTAGATCCCTGCACAGCTCTCCCCTCCGCAAATTGCTCTGACTTCTCCTGCAGCTGCTTTTTGGGAAATTAGAAAATGAAAAGAACCTAAAAATCTATTTGCTGTACAAAACATGGACAAGTGTGTTAGGACTCAGATGAAATGACTAATTACAGCCCTGAGGGGAGACTGGAATGCCCTCGTGGGTCTGTTCCCATTATGTCACCCTGTTACACCCCTATCTGGGGCTCTTCACTGAGGGCAAGCATCTTATCTTCTCTGCAGGCTGCTGCACATACCTAAAAAGGAGCATCCATATGCCCTGACTAGAAAGGACTCCAGTTTTCAGAGTTTGGCACTCAAATAGCATGGTTATAAATGCCTGCTCCTGCCTTGAACTGGAACATAAATGTTTATAACTTCTGTTACTCTCTTGACAGTTTTCCCATTAATTTAGTGCTGAGAAACACTTTTAATTTCTGACTTCATCTGGGTACCAGCCTGAAGTCTGTTAAAGTTGCAGACATTTTCCCCACCAAGGACAGAAGCTTTGGTTTTACAATCCTGCCCTCAATTTGCAGAGGTGAAGTTTCTCGCACGTGTACAGCCTTCTCCGTGCACCTCTTCCCTTTCTGGCTGAGTTCACTGCTGTGGGTCTGAGAGCCCCTCAAGGAGTGTGTACTGGTGGCTCCTGGGATGCAGGTACAAGTCCTGCAACGGAGGGTGAGATGAGGCGAGGGTAGCAAGGAATGAGAAACTTTAGGTCCTAAAATGATACTAAAATTCACCCGTCCCTCTATTGTCTCTATTTCTGGGTCTCTGATAAAACTAAAACTCAATTCTAAATAATGTGCAATATTTCAGCAAGGAAAACCAAGACAAAGAGGCTATTTAAAGCTACCGTCTTTTCAGGGCTTGGCTCACAGGCTCTGCTTCTTTTGTGTCATTGTGTCTATGGAAAACACAAGAGGCTAGCGAAATACAATGTGCACTTCTAAGTACAAATTTAGAATGCATGCAAAGGTCAGATGTGGTGCATGCTTGGGTTTGGGGAGACGGAGGTTTTGGGCTGATGCAAATTAACTTGGATTTCTGTAATGCAAGGAGGAATATTATAAATGGACAGTGGAAGAGTACTTAGACACAGTTTACACAATATACTACAGCCTATACAATAGAATAACCTGTACGACCTGTTCCTGGGTGCTCTTTTTTTGGTCTGAAGTTGATGCATTATCTTCCACTCATCGCTCTGCTCCGTCTTGCTGTCTGAATCTTGGATGAGTCTTTTACACTGGCGGTAGCTTCAATGTCCTTGGTTATATAATGAGGCAGGGAGTATATACATAAAATGTTTTGAGATCCATAAATATAAACACAAAGTGTCATGACATATGCCTGGCTTGAAAGCAGCTACAAAACTATCACAGAGGCTGCTAACCTGGAATGTCTTTGTTCTGGCAATAGGATGAATGCAATAAAAGGACTTGCTAAAGACTGTGCTGAAGGGAACTGGTTGTTGCAGGTTGTTTGAGGGGACCGGGCATGGGACGGGGGCTGGAAATTCCCCAGGAGGAACAGAGAGCACAGGGGGATGTGTTGAAGGTTACAGCTAACAGGGTTGTGCTGCCCTGGTGGGAGGGAGGAACACTGGACCTGCACAAACTGGAGAGAGCCTGTTGCAAGGTGGAGGGACAGCCTGAAAACTGAGCAGGTTTTTGGAATCCTGAAGGAGTCCATAAAAAAAAAAAAAAATAATCTTAAGAGCTTTGCTGAGGAGATGGGGCAGGGTATTTGTTGTTGTTGTTTTGGGTTTTTTTTGGGGGGGGTACAGGTACATGTGTCCCTGTGCTTTTTTAAGAGTAAAGTTTGTGTGTGTATTTAAGAGGTTACAAGAGAACCTCAATGCTATGAAAAGTAGCTCTTGCTTGTCCTTCAGGGATGAAACTGTAGACCAGCAAAGCCAAGAAGGCAGAGCATGACAAAGGAGGGTTGCTTAAGTTATTGGGGAGGGGTCCGTGGTGTTTGAGTGTAGGGCCATGGGGCTGTATTCTCAGTAAGAAGGAATGCTAGAGAGGGTCTGAAACCCAGCACTGAGCTCTGAAAAGCTGGAAATGGGAATGATGTACACTGTACCCCAGATCACTGTCTGCTTCAAACATTGCATTTTCAGGGCACAACACTCATCCCAAACACTCATCCAAACATTATATTGAATAACATGACAAGATCTTAAGAAAATCCACGGTTGTGGGGTTGTCCTACCGTCTTGATTATGTGAATGGGAAATTAAGGCATGAGATGGTACAACTTATCTGCAGCAGTTTATAATACGTGTTATGGATGGAGGGTTTCTATTTGCCTGGTTGCAGCCATCCCCCAAAGCTTGGGAGAGTTCAGGGGTCCAGCTAGGATCCCTGCTGTCTTCTCTGAACTCTGCTGCCTTCCCAGTGCCTAGGGATATAAAAACATCACATACATTTTAAAGCCTTATTTGTGCCTCCTTTCTTCAGCATTGTGATGGATTTTTGGCCTTGTTAAAGCAATCTTCTGCAAGGATTTATCTATTTTTCTTGTGTCAAAGATAATTTTTTTGAAAGTTCTTCATGCTGAATTAATTTGTTCTGTCAAACCTGTTTTGTTTTTTTACTTGAGCCCTATGAGTGGGACAATCTGACTCCCAGAATTGTGCATGCCTCTTTTCTCCTGTATGTGGCACTCTGTGCCAGTAAATTCAAACCTTCAACCTGCAAAACCCTCTGAAGAAACACAGCTCTTCATGTCTCAGATGCACCCAGCATGGATGGCTCTGGACCTCAGCTCAGAGATTCCCTATGTGATGGGGTTCAAACCAGCATGGCTCCCCATTTGAGCCACACACAGTCTTGACAACGAGGGTGAGGAAAGGCATGGCCTCAACATCTTGCATTTGGGCAGGAAAAAGCTTTTCTTTTAGGAGATATGGAGCCCTTCCTTCCCTCTCCTGTCCACTCGTACCTTGCAGAGGGGAGCCGAGGGCAGTGGGATGCTGTAGGGACAGGAGCTGTTTCCTTCCTTACCCAGACCGGGATAACATGGTTTGTCTCTTGTGAAACGAGTCTGTATTGCAAACTGGTAAAGCAGGTTGGTTGGAGCCTGGGAGCTGCTACTCTTTTTTTTTTAGAATTTAAAAAAAATTCTCTATCTGTAATTTTCTGAATGCTAATAGGGCTGAGACAAACAACCCTCTTAATAAATGCAACATGGACATGGTAACAATAACCTGAGTATTTCCTGCCCTGGGCTGTGACCGGGGGTGCTGCCTGGTCCCTGCCCCTTGGGAACAGCTTGGATTGTCACAGCCACCCCTGGCTTTGTGACAACTAGGGACTGAGCTGTCACAGCCCCTTGGGTTTGGAGCGTGCTGGCGGGGAGGATACTGAGCACAACTCACCAGGGATTAACTGGACCTGTCATTCTGGTTGAGGATTAGATAGCTGGATGCTGTTAGTCTCTCAATTATGAACAATGCATTCAACAGTGATTCTGAGATGCTTCAGGGCTCCTGCTGATACCAGGGATGCCAACTCCAGGTTTACTTCATATCCATACCTGCATATGCACAGAGCAAGGTGGGGGAAAGCACCTGTGCCATAAGCGTGGCAGGATCAGGCCAGGACCTGTGCCGTGCAGCTGCTGCAGCTGGTGAAGTTTGCAGGTGGCAGGAGGAGCGTGGGCAGAGGGAACAGTCTGGGTAATGGAGAATGCTGGAAAGTGTGAGGAAGAGGAGGGAGGATCTCGCATCTCTCTTTCCCCTCACACTGGTGTGGAGAAACAAACACAAACCGAGCCGTCCCGGCCATGCTGGTGGGCTGCGCTGTGACAAGTGCCCTGCGGGGCTTTTCCCCTTCCCCAGCTGCATGTTTTTGCAGGCACTGGGTGCTCCTTGCTGGGTCTGTCATGCTGACAGCGTGACAGCATTAGGCAGGAGTGGGAAGGTCCCCAGGCATTAGGTGTGGAGAGCACCTGGGGTGGGAGCTGGGGGTGAACGGGGTCTGTGGGAGGATGGAAGAGGAGATGCAGAATAAGAGAAACAAGAAGCAGTTGTTTTGTTAAGCTGCCTCATTCTCTCTATTTCTGTAGCTAACCTTTTGCTTCTTGAAGCAATAAAACAAAACCTCTTCAAAAAATATTGCAGGGTGTTTCTTTGTGTGCTTTGACTAAGCTGTTCCACATAAACCAGTGGCTTTTGCGTAAACACAGCCATGGCAGGCAGAATTATCTGCTTTTTTGCAGCTGTCAAGTATCTTCACTCCCCCAGTAATGTGTAAATGGGGAGAGTGAGACTGGGAGAGGCAAGCCCCGACAGAGCCCGGGGTGTCCTCTTCTGCCAGCAACCCCATGGCATCCCTCCCCAGTCCCTGACCCTCCGAGGGGAGAGGACTGTGTGGGCCCTGAGCCAGCTTGTCGCTGGATGCCTGGGGCTGGGTGGTCATCACATCCGACCATGGGAAACAGCGGATCGGCTCCAAGCAGTCCCAGGCTGGACATTAAGCTGGCCAAGGATATGAGAGAGCAAGGGAGGGACACCGAGGAAACCCCCCAGGGCCACGTCTTTGGGGAAAGTAGATTCTCAGGACTAGAAATGTGCAGCTGGAGATCGGTATCGCTGGCTTCCCTCTGCACTTTTAATTGCTAGCCAGTGCCTGAGTCTCCCAGCAGAGCTTGGGGTGGCTGCAGAAGCTGTTTGGCTGCTAATTGTTGTGTCTCTGCTGCCTTGTCACCTCCAGTCAAAGCTGACATGCTAAATCCAATATCTGCTGGAGATAAGGGGGACCACCCTTCCACCCCTGTGGGCTGGGTCTGTGGGCTTCAGCAACTCCCCCCCCCCCCCCCAATAAAATGAACAAAAATTCTGTGTCCCGTGATGGCTCTGATAAGCTGGAGGCTCCAGACATGGCATAGCACAGACTGCCCATTATAGGCCTTTGTTCATTTTAAAAAAAAAAAACCACAAACCCAAAACCTAACCTCACTATCTTGATTATGGAAAAACATTATATAAATGTGCCAGAAGCATAATTGGTGCCAATGGAAACCAAAAATGACCCTTTGCTTTCCCCTTCCGCCCACCTTTTTCACAGTATAGTAGTTTGCTGGGAGGGAGCTTTTCTTAGGCACTGGTAGACTGCTGCAGGGATCCTTTCTCATGGATGAGTAGAGCCCTCTCAAACATTACCGGTCTCGGATGCTTCAGGGGATGGTGAAAGGGACCCTGGTAAAATTCCAGGTGGAATAATGTACCCCTGACTCTCAAACTGTTATTCAAATCCTCTTGAGACTATCTTAAGGGCAGTAGTAACATGCCCTAGAAGTACTTGTGAAAATCTTATCAGCATCTTTTATAATGCTGGATCATCCTGCTATTTAGAAAATTGTGCAGTCTGTTCCCTTTGAGTCTGCCTCACTGATTGCTGGCCGTGGGGAATGACACCATGTTATCAGCTTTGCCTGGCTCTTCAGATGTGCCGAAGGACCTGTTGCGCGTGGGCTGATGGCGAGAACAGCTGGTCCCTGGGTGCCTTTCCTGCCCTGTTTGGGGCTGGTGGCACTCGCATCTCAGCTCCTGGGGTACTGCATGGCTCCCTAACCCTGGGAAGGGAAGCAGGGAGAAGAACCATCTGAGATAACCCCTACCTACCTCAACTGCTACTGCCTCTTTTCTTCTGCAAGACCTTTTTCTGGGCTGGTGGCTCCGTCCCACCTCTGGCTAATGCACGTTTAGCTCTGCCAACCCTCTTGATGAAGATGTGACCGCAACTGGTGCTCTGTGTGTTCTGAGTGGGCTTTCCAGTTACTGTCTGGGGGTGAGCTGGTTGCATGGTACTTGTGTTGAGCCAAGTGGCCCTCAATGCCATCATGAGCGAGGTGAAAGGCAGCACTGGGAAGACTGCGCAGGTTGGGCTGAGCCTTTGCGGTTTACACTGAAGGCTTTTTGTGGGAGCCCTGCGGTGATGGCACATTGAATGATGTATTTCATAGGAGGATTATTGCAATGGAACACAATGTGCTTTTGTGCAATTATATGGTGTCTTTTAAATCATTTCCTCTAACAAGTCTGTCCACACCCAAACAAAAATAAACATTTTGAAAGGCTGCAAAGATAAACACACAAAAGTTACCTTTAAATGCATCCTTTCTCCCCCTCCTTACAGGCACCTGCTCCATTCTTTGGACAGGATGAGCAACCAGGAAGGCTGAATTAAGATTACCAGCATAAACTTTAGCAATTATTGACTTTTGGATCCTTCATTTCATGGCTTTAGTATACTTTTTAATCAGTGACTTTCTTGGAAACAAGAAAAGGGGAGCTAGGACTCATTCTGCCACCTGCTTGCTCTGCCTTTTTAAGGTGAATTCCTTTCATCCCTTTGAGGCTTGCGTCTATGGGGATAGACTGGGCTCACAAGCCTTGTTCTACATGGGGAACATCACTGATTTGTTTTATTTCCAGGGTGCTCTCACTCATTTTTGGGCATGAGTTGTTCTTGCATGGGTCCTGACCATGCTGGTGGGTGAACAAATGTGATTTTCCCCCCAACTTTTGTCAGCTTGGCAGTAGCCATTGCTACCCAACAGCTGCTCTTGCCTTGCTCCTCTGAAGTTTTCCCAGCTTTGCTTTGGGAATAATCTGGGCAAGAGAGAGGGGATTTTAACCCCTTTTCACTCAGCCTGTTTCCTAGGCTGATAAACCAGTGATCGGCATGGGGAATTGGTCTTTTAAGGTGAGGAAATTGCCCTAATGAAACTGCCTGCGTATTTCTCCTCCTTATCCCCTCCCCAACTCATTTCCTTTTTTGCCATTTCCCGTGACTACACAATTTCTTTAACAGCCTCTTGTGAAGGGTCTCATCAAAGATGGCATGAAAATCTAACTGCATTGTCAAACAGCGCTCTTGCATTGCCTCCTTTATTCACCCATCCCCTTTCCCTGGTGAGATTTGTTCAGGTGATAGCCTGTCTCTACTGTGAAGCCCAGATGGGAAAGTGCTCTGTTTTTAATTATCTTAATTAGTTTATCGGGTGTTGGCACCATGCTAACTGACTTCTTGTTCCTGGATGCACTTTTCAGTAGACCTCTTGTTCTCACTATCTTGTAGTGCTTAATTTTTTTAGTTATCACAAAGTGCATCTTTTCCCTGGCTCAGGAAGATATTTCTCTGAAATTCAGTGTTTGTTAGCTGAGCTGGGTGATGCATCTTTTTTTCCAAATAACCAAATCACTTCAGTTTTTCTTCTTATGCCCAGCTCCAGCGAGTGCCTGATCATTAATCCCAGAAATGTGCTGTGGTAGGAAAGGTGTAGCTCTGTGACAGATAAGCTTGACTGACATAAATAATTTAGTTCCTCTGTACCCTCCTTTTCTTCCTTAACTGCTGGAGATCGAGGTGACCCACAGAGTCATCTGAAATTCTCCTGCAAATGATCTCCTGGTTTGACTTTGTTTTCAGTTATTTGTCAGCTATAATTTATGGTCATGCTCAACTGGCTTCAGTAAGATTATATTCTATATTTTTATATAATTTTTCTGCTACACTAAATGAAGAAAAAACATAGGTATTTTGTCTATTTACTTTTTTGTGTGATCTAAGCACTGAATATTGGATTTCCCCCACCCCCCACCCCTTTCCCTACTGATTTTGTCTCCCCTGAATCATCTTCTATCTTATGATGGACTGCCTCTGCTATCTTTATATTCTGGCTTTTTGCTGGAAAAATGCATTTCAGTTGCCATTGATGTACTCTTGGTTAGCTGGGCTTTTTCTCCTCTTCGATGGCAGAGTGTTGCCTGGGGTTTCATTCCAGAATTACTGTGACCCTCGGGACTATTAAATAGGAAAGGAGCTGGAATAGGATCAGTCGTTCTGTCTTTCCCATGGCCTACCCACAGCTTTGGGGACACTATGCCTTGGTGACAGACAAATAATTTGACCACAAGAGGGGACTGAGCAGTGAAGCTCAGGGCTGAAGTAGCCTATGAGGAAAGTTTGCTTTCTGTCAGCGATCACAACCTGTGTGGCCATGACGTGGACCCTGCTGCACTGGTTGCACTGGGAGCTTGGACGCTGAGGGTCTCGGTGGCACTGGTGTTGACTCTGGTGCCAAAAATGCTGGATGGTCCATGTCTGTCTGACATGGTACCAGGTTCTTCTCGTAAGGGCCTGAATATCCTGAAGGATATTCTTTCTTGTCCTTCCCAGAGGTTGCCCCAGGCAGTTTTGCACCCAGGGGACTGCAAATGTGGGTTAGATCCTGGATAAGACCCTGGTTAGACCCTTAGCTCCATCAAAGGAAATATAGGGAGGTGAGGGAGCTCCAGGGAGCCCATTTTCTGGTGATCCCGTGTAGTTTGCTCATCAGTATAACCTTACCAGTCTCTTTGTGACCTAAGAGCTTATGCCAGAAAACCCTCCCTCATGTTTGGATCCATGTTTCTCCCTCAGGGAGGCTCACCCGTCTCTGCCTGACCTGTTGATAGGCAAAAAAACTTAGTCCATATGACCAACGCTTCCTCACCAGCTCTCCTAATTCAAGGGAGAGTAACATGAATTATTCCCAGTACACAAGTGAGCATGGCCCCTTAGCAAGGGTCTCGGGAGAGTTAACCAGCCAGGCAGATGCGGTGTGTCAGTGTGGCGTTAATGTATTTCTGGCAGAGGTTTGTGTTATCTAAGGGGTGGTAGATTTACAGCCTGTGGGAATCAAACTGCTGCACATGCTTTGAACATTTGGGGGGGAGCTATATTAGTTTTTTGCTTGTGATTTCACTGGCAATCCAGGAAGTTCGCAGCTGATGGGGAATGTCTTGGCTGCTGACCCTGGAGTGGGATGGGGGGATTCAAGTAGAGCTTTCTTATTTCATCTTTATGGTAGTGACTCACTTGACTTTATTCTTTAATTGTGACTTTTTAACATGAAACTTTGCAGATGGAGAAGTGATGCTAACAGAGCAAGGTCATTTTGCTCAACCGAGGATTTGATAGTCCTTAGTCCTTGCCAGGTTTCTGTGCCAGCCTTTCCCCAACTTCACATCTGATCCTGTTCCCAGTGAAAGCAATAGAAATACTCTCTCATGAGAGGGTGTTTCTGGTTACTGGGTTCTCTCTAGATCAAGGTACAGAGCATGCCTGTTGTTGATCTCCTCTACCTGAAGAGGACATCCTTCTAGCACTGGCTAAAGCTGACATGGCATTTGGCCGCTGGCGTTGTGCTTGGCGTAATGCCTGGCGTGTTTCCTCCAGGTGGAGGAGGTGGTGGCTGAGAGTACCTCATGGCCTCACTGGAGAACACAACCTTGAACAAGGTTGTCTGCATTTCTGTGCCTCCACGTTTTCCAGCTATTAGTGGGGATACTGTTGACATTGCCAGTGTTTTCTAAAGTGTATTGAAAGCGCTCTGACAACTGCCGAGAAATAATGTATGCAGGTATATTTATGGTATTTTGGTTCAGAGGGACTGTTAGCACTCAGCCTGGCCTCTAGCTTGAGGCAAACCATAGTTTCACAGAGCTTTTCCTATCTGGCTTCCATATTATGCAGTATTTCTTCTTGACTCGAAGTTTTGGTAGGGAGAGAGGTATCTGTGGAGTGAGAGGGATGCCACAGACATTTTCCAAGGTCCCGAGCTGTCGGAAAGATAGTGTAGACAAAAAGGTGGTGTTGCAAAACTAGCACTGGGTGTTTTTTGCATTTAAATAGCTTTAAAAATTATCTCTATAGGGCTAGCGTCCTTACTGCTGTCACCAAATCCACAGAGTGCAGGACTGGGCCCAACATCTGATTCAATTCCTGATGAGTCACTGTTTCCACTACTTGTTTTTCATAATTGCTTTTGCTAATCCTCAGCTGCATTTGCATTTGCTTAGTGCTCATCATCCCCTTCATCCATGGGTACAAGTCATGAGGTGTCAACATCCTGCTTGTGTCCCTTGTGATGCTTGGTGGAGCTGCAAACACAGGAGATGATCTTTGGCTGGTGTAAATTATCTAAGCTGTGCTGATATAAGTGAATCTATAGCAACTTTCACCAGCTGCAGAAATGCCTGCAGGATATTTCATTTCTGCTGGCTGGAACAACAGAAAGCTGGTGGGGGAAATGGCCTTATTCAAACATACCTGACATAAGTAAGACACACAGCTGAACAATTCTCTGCTCCTTTGTTTTAGTCTGTTAAGGTTTAGCAAAAAAAAAAAAAAAAAAAAAAATCATATTTTGGGCTTCTATGCTTATTCCTGTATAGAGTCAAGTGTTTTACAAGCTCTGTACATCACTTGGACATACAGCAGCCTCTTAAACTGGTACCCCAAGCCAGATGCTCCCTGGCAGCACATAGGGACATACTTCTGATAAAAAGGATTGCCAGGTTAAATAAAGTTTAGCTACTTAAAAGATGAAAAGTTTCCCTGCATATAACAGAAACAGAGTTCAGATCTGTAATTCTTACTTATTCTGGCACTGATTCCACTTGGGTTCCTTGCAGTTGGTTAAGGGATGGGAAGACAGAGGGTTTGTTTAGATTCTGCTGCATTAACCCGATGGTGCTGTGTCTGAACAGTAAATGCCGCAGGAAGAAAAAGGCACCCAAGTCAAACTTTGTCATCATAATGAAAGGAAATTATCCCTTTTGAACTTAAGCTGAATTTGCAAAATGTCCTCACCCCAATGTGTGTCACTGAAATCCTTCAGAATGGGGTCAGTTATAAACAACTTCATTTCATTCAACTCTCCACAGAATAGGAGGAGAGTGGGGGCCAGGAAAATTTATTGAATGGAAAAGGATGAGATCTTTTTAAAAAAAAAAAAGAAAGAAATCACTCCTTCCCAGCTTCTCAGAAGGAATTGCAAACAATGGAGGTGAATGTAAAACCCAAGATGCAAAATCATCTCTGGTGATTAACAACCCTGCATAGGCTGCTGAGTTCTCGCAGCCATCCTGCCTTGGGACCTGCTGCCGGCTAGCACCAGGCACATCATTCCTCCTCCGTGCTCTGCAGCTGTGTATATGTGTGTGTGTGTTTCTCCCCCTGCTTTCCTTCATTCAGGAGAAGTGTTGCCAGTGGGCAAACACTAATCCATCCTGACAGCTCTGCCCATCTTCCTGCTTTGGTCTGGCATCCAGCAAACAGCTTGATTAAGGTCCCTGGGGCTTTATTAGTGCAGCTTGTTGCCTGCAAATTAATCAACAGGTTGCATGTGTTTAACTCTTTGCTGGAGCTGGTTGGGAAACGTTCTGCATTGCTGCGGGCATTGAATCAAGTCTTTTGAACTGGCTTTTAAATACGGTGCAGCAGAAATAGCCCAAAGTGGTGTTACAGTCTTGGTTTCTTGGGGCAGGAGGTGAAGCGATCCCGTGGGCTCTGCAGGTGCTGCTAATCCAGCTTCCAATCTCTAATAGCAATTTTAGACTTTCACTTTATTTCTCTTGGCCATTCACCCACCCCCTGTAAAATATCCATTATTCATGCAGAGGACAGCCAGATGAAACCTGTACTTTGCTTAATTATCCGTAAGAAGTCAGATACCCTCTGGGCCTCTCCAAAGTGGAAGTGCATGCAGGAATGGGACCTCCTTGCTGTTTTGAGGTTTGTTCTGGAGCATGTGCAAAAGTTGCCTGTATGTTGTATTTTGTAGTGTTATCTTTCAGACTTTGGGCTTGTTCTTTAACTGGTCTCACCATACTAGGATTAGGAAAAAATAACTATGTAGTTGCTGTGGTTTACACTTGAGCTTTGATGAGCAGAAGATTCAGGGAGCACACACTGAGTTTTCAGGTGGCTGTACAGATACCAGGGTGG
This sequence comes from Haliaeetus albicilla, assembly GCF_947461875.1. Taxonomy (NCBI): domain Eukaryota; kingdom Metazoa; phylum Chordata; class Aves; order Accipitriformes; family Accipitridae; genus Haliaeetus; species Haliaeetus albicilla. Next base: position 11,177,918 of record NC_091509.1, on the reverse strand, counting down.
AGATGACTGATGTTGTATGGGTATAATGGGTTGGATATTCCCTTATTTCAAAGTTCACAGGATTTCTACCTTCTTGCTTCCATGTATATGGGGACAACCAGCTCTTTATCTCCATTCTCCATTTCTATGCGTGACCTCTCATCTCCCAGTTGCTGGTGGCCCAGTTGGTGTATCATATCAGTGCGCACGTTCATGCCTGTTAGCACTGCGTGTCTCCAACGGACAGGACGGATACTGACCGTGCTCCCACACGGCGTGAGCCCTGCGGGGGGGCAGCAGCACTCTGCACATGGAATTACATTTGATCTGATCTGGACTTCACCCCACAATGAACAATGGTGAGAACAGCCTGAGCCACGTAGCTCGTATTGATTATTTTTAGCAACAATCGAAGATAAAAGAAGAATGTGCCTATATGGTGGTTGTCTCCCATCTCAGCGGGAGGAGAGCAGCCAGCAGAGGGAGAGCTGCCCAGGCCTGTTGCTCTGTGCACATTTCCCCAGGAAGGATGGATTCTCTGCAGTTTGCTCCAGTTGGAGAAGAGCAGTGGGTGGTGGGGAATTTGCCAACCCTCTGTCTTCAGCAGCTGGCCAACATCTGTCTTCTGGATGATATAAAAGTTCTTACAACTTGATAATAATTTTCATGCCTGTTTTATCAGAAGGTTTTAAAGCATCTTAGTCCTTGATTTGACTTTGTTGCATCCAGGTGAGAGCAGTTTTGTTGCTCTCTGTGTGCCAGTGAGGGGGTGGGAGGCACAGAGAGCAGATGTGGACTGCCCCAAGAGTCTGCGGATGGTGGCTATCCCTTTACCTTTGCTGTGAGCTCCTTTCTGACCCCTTCATGAGCTGCTGATGCTCCTGGTGCTGTCTCACAGCTGAGAACTCTTACCTGCCCAGGACACAGCCCTTTGCCTAGGGTCACAGGTGGTCTGTGCACTTCCACTGTAGGGCTTTCCCTCCTGCCACCTTCTCTCTTCTTCTCTGACCAACCTTGGGCTCTCTTGCAGGGAGCTGACTGCTCAGTGTGGATGCTGATCCTTCAGCCTTACTTCCACGCTGGTGATGGCAATTCTGTGATAGCCAGAGGTGATAAAGGCAAAGCTGCTTCCTGGGATTGAGCTGGGGAGTTGAAGACTTGTGACTTAGTGCTTCGTGCATTTCTAGCCTCTAGACCCATCCATACCCTGTGACTGCAGCAGGGCTTGTAATAGCAGCAGAAACCCAAAAAGTTAAACACCTCTGTTTTTGTTCCTTTGCCCATGGTCTGGCTCTTCACTGCTAGCAATAACCAGTTAAGGTAACCCATGTGGGGTGTGAAGGGCTGCTGATCAAAGAGGCAATGGTTCCTGCCTCAGAGTGACGCAAATGAATTTGCAAAGCCTGGGGACGTGGAGAGTGAGGGTCCAGGTTTGGATCCTCAGCATCTGTGGGTGAAGCAGCTTGTGGGGAGCAAGAGGCAAGCTTGTAGGTACCTGTACCGCCAGTAAGAGCTCCCTGGCAGGAGGCTGAAACACCTGCAGGTGCCATGTGTCTGAGCAGGAGATCTCCCATGTTGCTGTCTAAGGACCTTTCCAGGTATCGGCAAAAAAGCATTTCTCTGAAATTGCTTTCTCTGCCATTTAAAATGCTGTAATAGTTAACATGCTCTTATGAGGAGGTTCTTTGCAGCAGACAGATGGAAGAGTGGCATTTCTGAAAGGAGATTTTAAGCCAAATGACTTCTGGCCACTACAGTCTTGAGGATCTAGGGAGTCTTGGGAGAGTATTGAGAGAGCAGGTACCAGCAGAGCTGAAAAAAGTTGCCTTGTGCAGGAGTCTTGTTGGCACAGTTCAGATGATCTTGCTGAGCCTGGCCTTTGCATCAGAGGCACAGCAGCCGATTCCCCAGTCTCCCATCAGTGAAGACTTTCCCTATAGGACAAAGATGAGAGTCCACCTCTGTCCATCCCTCAGGATATTCACGTTTCTCTGTTGATGAAGGCACACAACCTCAATCTCTTACCTCCACCCCCCTCTGCCAGCAGGGAACAACAAAAAGGAAACCACAAACCTGTAAGCTTTGGGGTTGGGGAGGGAGAAAGGGAGCAACGCATCGGCTCAGCGTTCTGCATCATGCCAAAGCCGGTGCAGCCAGCCGGGACACATCCCTGCGCCCGAGGTCTGTCACATCCCCAGCCGCTCCTGTTGTAGTAACTGCTGGCCTTTGCACGGCATCGTGACAGCGTGGTGGCAGCTGTGACGCATCGATCAGCCATGCCTGCTGCCGAGCATGCGTTCCCGTTGCCAGGCAAAGAGGGGTGACCTTTTTGGGGAGGAGGAGGAGGAGAAGATGGTGGGGAGAGCGATGGGTGGGTGGGAGGCAGTGGCAGCCCTGGATGGGGCTCCCGGGGCTGCGCTGTGTGGGGGTTCAGGTCAGGGCTGGGGGTTTGGATGCACGGAGCGAAGCTGACAGTCCTTCCTCGCTTTGCTTGATTTCGTGGGTGCAGAAAGCCCCATCTCTGCCTGCCTACTTGGATCGAGATGAAGCTTTCCCTGGTGGGGCCTGCCATCTCTGTGGGATGCGATGCCCGAACTACGGGAGGAAGTATCAGGACGGTGCTTGGTAAAATGCTATTTATGGGCTCCTCCAGATCTGACTGTATTGCCGTTGGTGTAGGAACTTTCAGGGCACTACAAGCTCCCCCCACCCCGCTCAGCCTGACGTGAGCCCCTGAGCAGTGGTCACCAGCAGTGGGGGTTTGTGTCTTGTGCCCTGCACCGTGACTTGTGCATAAAATTGTCATATTGGCTTTACTGCGTGGGTTTTCGTGTGACTCCGGGACCTGGACAGTGCTCTGCTCTGTGTGTGCCAATTCTGGAGTAAAAACCTCGGGTGGCTTCTCTGGAAAAGAAAATCTTTTCCAGGTGTTCGAGGTCAGCATGACTGGGGAAAAGATTATGAGCCTCTAAGTCTGGATTGGTACGAATGGCACCATCAATCCACTGAGACGGAGCCCTGTGTGAAGGGGTGAGGTGGAACAGTACCAGACATAACCTGAAATGACTTAACAAGCTGCTGAAGTTTTTAAATGTATGTGTCTTTTTTTTTTTAATTTAAATTTCCTCTGACATTTCATAGGCTTCATCACTCAACGTGAAGCCAAGATCCATGTGAGTGTGTGCAGTAGGATTGTTTTTAAATTTTATTTTAAATACAGATGTCTGGAATAACTTTTTTGCACACACTGTAGGAGTGTAAAGGTTTCTAAGCAACATCATTTCATGCTGTTTGCATTAGAGAATGTAAAACAGGGTTCCTTTTTTAAAAGTCTCTGCAGTGCAGGCATAATTACAGGATCCCATTATGCAGCATTGTGTCTACGGTGAAGCCTGCCCTAATGGAATATTCTGCCCTGTGCTGAAGTCTTACCTGCTTTTTACCAAGACACTTAAGGACTTAATTAGTGTCATTATAGAATACCACCCCCTTCCTCAGCCCTGTGCATGAAGGGATAATGATCTGTCCAAGCTAGTGCGTTCGCTCCCCATGGCTAACAGCACCACATGAAGGGAGTGTTTCATAGCTCGATGCTGCTATCTTGAAGCAAGCATGGGTGGTTGGAAATGAAAGCATTTCCCAGAAGCAATAAATATACTCTGTGTTTACTTGGCCTGGTCTTAGCCATTGAGCTGGGGTGGTGTTTGTCACCGGGAAATCCCTGTGGAGCTCCTCAGAGTAATGCCTCATCACGTGCTGCCCTGGCTACCTTATCTGACCGGCTGCGGCACAGAGCAGTGCCAGGCAGCCTTTGTGCTCAGTCCTCCAGGTGTGGGCCACAGGGCACCCACGTGCGCTCCATTCTTCAAAAGAGTCCCCGGAAAGAGCAGGAGCCGTGCGGATGCAGCAAGCCCGGGTCTCTCCTTCCCGTGATGTCCATGTGCTTGTGCTGCACATGGGCAGCATCTTCAATTTACCTGCATCATATGTCTATATGTGCATGGATGTGTGTGTGTGTGGTTCCTCCCTGCTAACCTTGCTAGATAGTAGGTGTTGGCATTGCAGATGCGTTCGATGGGTTGGAGTGACAGGAGGTGGTGGGCTTGAGGGCACACCGCTTCGGTGCTGAGGGAAGCTGGAGAGGATCATGCTGCTGCTATATGACTGCAGCTACAAAGCTTCTGTCAGCTGGATGGTTGTTTTTGATCCCTAATGCTTTCATGGTAAACAACATTTGTGCTGAACTGCCCAACGGAGTTTTATAAACATCTGGGGGCTTTTTGCATTTTACAAGATGAAGAGTGTTGGCTTTTGTACCTGAGATGGGGCCAAAGAACTTTTTATTGCTGGTTAGGTAACTTCTCTGGCACGTTGTGCTAGGAGCTCTAGACATTATTAATGAGGTGTGTGTGTGCTATGGTGCATATGTTATTTCACGTAACGACTGTTGCTGCTGCGCCCCGTGCAAGGATGTAGCTGTAATGTTTTCTACAGGTGTACAACTCTCAGCCCCCTTCATCTCTTGTGTCCATCCCGTGCTGTCCTTCCTACCCTACCTGCTTCAGGTTAGTGCTCCCCCAGCAAGTTTTCTCTGGAGTTTTACTAACATCTTGCAGGGAGGAATATTTACCCGTAACCTCTGCTCTTTGTACTTCTCAGTGTCGGTGGGAAGGGGCACTATGACAGTGGTTAGGGGATTGGGAGCTGGTCTTGTGGGACATGGTACTTCTGAGCTTGTAGCTTGGCTGCTTTCAGAGGAGCTCCTTCAAGGCTTGTGACCCCATCTCTTGTGGCATGTAAAGACAAGAAAGAAGGGTCTGTGATGCTGATGGATTTCCTCTGTTTCTCTTGACTCACTCAGAGTCCCGAACATCACCCGCTTGCTCCCTCGCCTCAGCAAATGCTGTCTGGCCTGAGCTGATGCAAGGAAGTCACCCATGCTGGTGAGCAACCTTCAAAGCCCAGAGCTGCTCCTGAGTCTTATCTCTTTTTCTGCTTTGCTTATCCAGGATGACTCTCCTGCATTGTTCACCCCTAGTGAGGACTGCTGCAGTGATACAGTGCCTGTTAGTTTTTACAAAAGCCATTTGGCTGCCTCTTCCAGCCTCTGCCCCCAAGAAGCCATGTGTCATCCCTGCTCAGATAGCCGGGGACGCATCCTCAGGCCTCCCACCCTGCCACACACAGCAGTGCTTGACATAGCATGGCTGGCACTGGAAGGCGCAGGCAGTCCTGGGCCCCAGCAAAAAGCCCATCCAAGCTACAGCTGTCCTTCATGCTTTCCAGTGAGATGGCTGGAGGTCTCGGGCAGTGCTCATTCCGTTTTGCTTCATAAACGCTGCAAATAGTGCCAGATGAGGCTTTATAGGATCACATCCTCTGCCCTATGCTCTGTGTATTTTAAACAAACCTGGGAGGGGGTCTGGGCTGGATCCTTGTTTGTTCTTGAAGGAATTGATGCGGGCTTCAGAGTCCTGATCCATCCATCTTCCATATGGAGATAAAAAGTTTTGGCTGAACACTGCTAAATGTGTCGTCATCTATCACAGTGGAGGCGGGATTGTGTCAAGGAAAAATAATCCACCATCAGGCTTAAAAGAAGAAGGGGAAAAAAAAAAAAAAAAAAAGAAAGAAATAAGATTTCCAGTGAAATGCATTGCTTTTAAAAATCCAGTTCACTCTTTGCCAAGTCATTGTTTGGTTTTAGACTTGTTTCAGATGAAAGCAACCTTTAAAGGTTACTTTTATCCCTCTTTAATGAGCTATAGAAATGACCCTGGTCTGCTACAGGGCAGAGGCCAGGGGATGGGACTGTGTGGGGA